>NC_051136.1:2753198-3030109 GCF_014839805.1 Manduca sexta
TCTTATTTTGGGACGGAATACACATGGCAAAGAGTAGGTATCTTGCACCTCTAACTCCCTCTTCGGGGATAGTCTTTGAACTGTGAACTAAGCATGTGTATAATAAGTGTCATGACAAAAGAAAACATTATTTAATATTTTATTTTTATTTGGATCAGCTATGACACAACTCTGACAGTTGATTCATCAGTAACTATTAGTTTCATAGTAGTATGATGTTTCTCGGAACACGTTAAGAAAGATTGCAGGATGCCCACGTATATAATTTAATGTAAACAATAGTAGATATTTTATTGCTTTAAATAAAGAGACAAGCTTTTCATGCCCCTGATGGTAAGCGATACGACCTCCCATAAACAGTAGAAACATCATTTCACACTTTGAATTACAAAGTATTATTTGGTAATCCACTGCGTTCGTCATCCTAAGACATGATGTCATTATATTGTGTCCAGTACTACAATAGCTACAATGTTCTTCAAACCAGAACACAATAGTGACTACACACTGCTGCTAGAGGGTAGAAATAGACATTGCGGTAGTACCTACCCAAGCAGACTCTCACATAAGAGACCCACCAACAGTAGACTCACACAAGTACAGATTCAACAAAGCGCAGACGTTACGCAAGATTCAAGGTAACAAGTTAATAATGCAAAGACGGTGTAACGTTATTCATATTAGTTTTCATATTACACGCTTGTAGAAGCCGGGCTTTCTTTGCATGATATAATGCAATTTTAAACTGGGTTACGGCCCTTTTTTAAGATCTCATAAAAATGCTTTCTCTTTTAATACTCAATGTTTGAGGTAAGTTTTTGTAATGCTTTGTGCCAATAGCAGATTTACAAAGGGATTTGGGGTTAGGTGGGTAGTTATAAAGACTATATCGGTGTCTACAACGTGCATAGATAATGTTGCATCTTTTTTTTTATTCGTAGGGAAAAAAACGCATTATAGGTACCACCACTTTTAGGGTGAGTGGAATGGTTATGTTGGTTTCACCGGTCTTACGGACCAATGTCGACACTCGAGAGTATAGCATCATCCGAGCGAGGACTGCACCGAGTCCCTAACCCCCGTATACCCCACACCAGCATACCAACCAAAAGCCGCGGTGGCCTTCTTCAGCGTATACGGAGTATCTTGTTGCACTAAAGGTAATGTTGCAACTACTCCACGTGAATATTGCGTCGTAATAATTTTTAAATAAAAATTTCTTACCAAATTAATATGTGATTTGTTTATAAAACGTAAGCTCTATAAAAATAAGATTAACAAATAGAAATATACACTATCTCTGTTTAAAATAGTGGCTAATTTAGTTTACCTGAATAAATTTCGAAAGTATTTCGCGTCATTAGAGTCATGAGCAAAAGCATTCATATCACTTAATCCAGAGATACACGACAAAAACATACCAATCATTTTTGAAAATTAATAAATAAAAACGAAACTGTTTCGTGTCATTCGAGTCGTGTATAAGCATTCATATCACTTAATCCAGAGATACACGACAAAAACATACCAATCATTTTTGAAAATTAATAAATAAAAACGAAACTGTTTCGTGTCATTAGAGTCGTGTATAAGCATTCATATCACTTAATCCAGAGATACGACAAAAGCATACCAATCTATGTTGAAAATTAATAAAAAATAGTAAGAAATTGCCGTACAAAATGGGGAAACCCCCCGCAACATCCACAACCACTTAATTATGAAGTGAGAGGGTACTGAAACGCGATTTATCGACCACTCAGCGGCGAAGGCGAGTCGATTCACAATATGTAAATTTATTATGGCACGAATAATTTATTATAAAATAATCGTGGTGCCTAAAAAAGGTTGCGTGACCCTTGCCTGTTAAGACGTGGTGTTGTGGACGAGCGAGAGCGTGGCCTTCTTGGTTAACGACTTACAAGTGATTTCTATGTGGGAAAATTTATTGAAAAAAAAATATGTGAGTTTTTAAAAAAAATATATCTTTATTTGCTTTGATTATGTTTTTTTTTTTATTATTAAAAATAATATATTTTAAATGCTAAGTAAATTAACGACTCACAAGTGATTTCAATGTGGGAAAAATATTGAAAAAATATGTCGAGTTTTTTTTCTGAACGAGAATATTTATTTGCTTTGTTTATATTTTAAGGTTTTAAAAATAACATATTCTAAATGATAAATATTTTGTGTCTACATAGATTTATGCTGATTCGATTGTTATTTTCACATCCTTGTAATCAAAATTATTGTGTTTTACTATATTGTAAAATAGGCGTAGCTTATGATTTTCAATATAATTTATTTTATAATATTGATTTTCATACCATTTGGATGTGTATGCGATTAATAGCTCTTTTCAATAAACGATTCCAATCTCAATCTTTTTTCGATTCCGAAAATGAACCAATCAAAATAACTCATTTGTGAACATGACAAAAATACTTTGTTCTAATTGGTCCATTTTTAAGATAGAAAAAAACAATTAGGATCCTTCATTCAAAATGGCGGTGACTCGGTATATTTTACGATTAGCCCTTTTAAATGGTACTTTGGTCGACTCAACGCTTAGCGTCTATAACTTATACGTTTCACTAAGCCGTATGAAACGCCCGATAAAGTGTTCCGTACTATAATTAACAAGTAATCACTTGCACAGATAAAGGCTTTACTGCGTTATATGTAAACTTACATAAGTAAGTCATTATGAAAAGTTGTTTGATAAGTTGCAAGTGAAATTATTTTCAACACGCACTCACTTAATGAAATAACTACATGGAAATATAACCCTCTTTAATTTTGCCTCGTAAAGTAAAAATTATGGCATACATTTTAATGAAATTTTTCATTTAATTTCGCCTTGTTAAGTGTCAGAATTTTATGCAATTTTGCGTATTAACTGGAGCTTGTTAAGTTATATGTGTTTATTTTAAGATTACTACCGTACCTTATTTTTAGAAGTGAAATAAAATCTTTAATATCATTTTATTTGTATTGATTACATAAGTACATTATCCCGAGGAAATACAAATATAACATAAAAAGGTGCACTTTAGTTATATCAAATTCATAATTTCAGACATTAAATCTTTACACGTTTCCAAATTGATTAAGTGAAAAAACACGTTATTTCTAGAATCACTGAAGGCAAAATCAAAAATACCATTGAATACAATCATTAAAAAACTTCGAGAATTTTCCCCCTTAGAAATGTGTTATATTAAATGGTTCCATCAGAATGTGTACAAGGCTCTATCCATACAAAACAGAAAAAAAACAAATTGTGTAAATTGAACGCTGAAACAGCCCTAAACACGCTGTTTTAAGCCGCTGTATCGAAGCTTTAAATCGACTTAAGTAACAACAAGGCTATTATTATGTTATTGTTAGGCTGTGTAGTTTTATAGGTTGTTTAATGAGGACTAACGAGCACTTTACGGTCGATACTGGTTATGGGGCTATGTTCTAATTTTATGGTAATAGTGAATCAAGTTTTATAACCTTTAAGATTCAAAATTCAATGGCGCGGTGTCGTGAAACTAAACGTTTGCTTATAACATTTCTTTGCTTTATACGCTCGGTTTTGATACTCGCGTACTTCGTGAACTTTAGCATGTACAGCCACAAAAGTAGCTGCATGAATTAAAAAAATCAAATTGCCTTTAAACTTTATTAACAATATTTTTTTCTTTCCTAAAATAAATTTTAAAGGGTTATATTTATTTTGAATAAATAAAGAAGAATGTTTCGACCAAGTTAAATCTGCAGAAAGGTTTTGTAGTTATGAATTTGTTAATTTACTTTTCTGGCAGACTTTAAATTTGTGTATAGCAAGACAGTAACCGTCTTCACTGCATTTGTGCGCCTGTATGACTTAGATAGCAAACCGTTCCCTAAAAGCTTCCTAAATTCAATTGTTGCACATATTTTAAAATGACATAATGGTATTCATTTTGCTGTATGTTATGTATAATAAAGTTTTTTTATTGCTTTAAATGATGAGACGAGCTTGCCATTAGCTTGATGGTAAGCGATACGACCGCCCATAAATAGTAGAAACACCATCCAACACCTTGAATTATAAAGTATTGTTTGGTATTCCACTGCGCTCGCCATCCTGAGACATGAGATATTAAGTCTTATTACGTCCAGTAGTTACACTGCCTAGAATGTTGTGTTTACATTCAATCAATTACAAAATATACAAGGCACTGCGCAGCTACACGTTACGCTCATCCTAATAATAGTTAAGCCACAGTATACATAACCCGTCTGTCTATAAATTTAATTCGCTACAAACTAAAAGCATTAGGAAATCTTTACAAGCCCCACACATCTACATTTACGTTTAATAACGAGAGAGTGGACAGCGTCCATTCCGTGGGTCGAGCCAAATTGAAGGAGCCGATAGAGTTAGAACGTACAGTAATTTATGGCGCGATCTATCGCAACGTCTACAGTCTTAATTACAAGCTGGCTATGACAGCGATTCAGATTCGGTGGACAGATCGTTGCGCTTACGGTAAGTGCATATGCAAGTGCATTATGATGTTATCGATGGTTAAGCGGATTAAATCATGTAGTAATGACGTGAATCTTTTATTTAAATTGTGATATATTAAATGTATCGTTTTGTTCTCGTATGCTAAGTCTGGAGGATGTTGTTACTAGTAAACTCAATTTAGAGTATTGAAATAAAACATTTTTTTCGGATTATATCGCGGTTTTTTATGTTATCATTTTACTTTACAAATTGTTCATTCGAAAAGTCAAAGTCACAATATGTGCCCTATTTTACAATTATTTATTAATTAATTAATAATTCAGGTTGTAGAGTAAAGGATGAAGTGCAATAGAATAAATGATTTATAATTTCCATGTATTGATTGTATTTTCGTGTATAAAATAAATAGCAATTCTCGGCAACATACTCACATTCTTGTTACAGTCGTTTTGCGACATTTAAGTCGTGTCGAGTAAAGCACATTCATTCTAACGCCGTGAGCGCGCCCATTGTGTTCCAAACACTCATTTTTATTATTACTACGAAGCAATTTAATTTTCTCCGCTCGTGTCCGGCTGTTTTAACTGTCATACATTTAGGTTTTTTGTTGGGTACGACGTAGCTAATTTTACGTATGGATTTTTTTGTATACTTGGCGAACGTTTTCTGGTCATTTATACCTATGTAACTGGATAGGCCATTGTATACTTGATGAACAATTTACCATAGCTTCGCTCAATCGCATTTTAGGGTGATCCGTATTCCGATATACAGTAAGACCAATTTCGAGGTAAAGGTAAAGAAATATCTGATGGGTTTATATCCAGATTGACTTATGTTGCACTTATGATTAAGTGGCACTGTCAATAATGGCGAGTCCAAATAAAAATACAGTTATATTTATTTTATTGCTTTGAATGACGAGACGAGCTTGCCGTTCACCCGATGGTAAGCGAATTACAAAGTATTGTTTGGTATTCCACTGCGCTCGCCATCCTGAAAGGTGAGATGTTAAGTCTCATTATGTCCAGTAGTTACACTGGCTACAATGTCCTTCAAATCGGAACACAACAGTGACTACACACTGCTGCATGGTGGCAGAAATAAACATAGTGGTGGTACCTACCCAGGCGGACTCTCACATATGAGAGATCTACCACCAGTAAAGTATTATCAAACAATGCTTATACAATAAAAAAGTCGTAATGATTACGTGAAAGTTAGACATCAAAATATAACTCGTTTTCAGATGTTATCGTGGTTTATTCGCAGTCTGCTACGTAACCATGAAGGCTGCAAATTCGAAACGTCGGGAGAAAATTAAAATACTAAAAAACCACAATAACCAATTTTATTTAGACATTAATTCTTATTTTACCTATTGGTCCCCAGATAAAAACCTTTCTGTTATACAATCAAATACCATATAACCCTTTAATTAAGTTATAAATTCGCCCATCACAATACAAAGACAGCACTAAATCTCCAATACCCGTCAGAGCGTGTATTGCGTTCATACGAGGATCTGATTGCGGATTAGTTCGTCAAAGTCGATTATCTCTTGAGGACCTGTCGGCCTTTGGAGCCAATACTACCACTTGACGTGACACGCCTAATGCAGTGATGTTGAGTTTAGATTCTATAGGTCGATGCAGAAAGAGTGTAGCATTATTTGATATAGAGGGTGGGTGTGTTTGTTAATAAACTAGAATGTGGTTTTAAAATACTATTAATTGATCAAAATATTGGTATAGGATCTTATTGTCATTTTTTTATATGTACACGACAATATGACCTTACTTCACCTGATGGTGAGTGTAGTGGGGTTCAATAGAATGTCGACTGACGAGAGATGATTAGCCGTCGGCAGTCGACACAATTATGCCGGCCTTTTGGAACCGGATATACACAGGATATCCCAGAACGTGGGCCACGGTGACGGGTTTTAATACCTTATGTATGTCGCTATCAGGGCAGATATAAAATAAAACCTACCACCAACGAATGATAATATTATACTACAAAAACAACTGACATAAATAAATATGTTGTGCAAAAATGTATTGCAACAGTATTGGTATCTATTACATTTTCAGTTTTTATAGGATAAAAATCTCGCTATATATTTTTCTTAGGTAAAAAGCTTATGTCGTTCACGTGGTCTCAAATTATCTCCATACCAAATATCATCAAAATATATTAGTTAGTTTATAGTTTATCTTGTTCAGACAGAAAATCGCGGCGGCGGACTTTCTTTTAATAAATAAAGAAAGAATTGATACCTACACTAAGTGGTGATACTTCAGTGGTTGCACATATTGCTTTAAGTTTGTTATGAACTGTAAACAACTGTTCGCTGACCTTAAATAAATAAACATCAATATTAGGTCTTTGTTTCATAATTGCACAACAGGAACTACAATACAAATGCATAAATTATCTTTAACATCTTCGTCCATTTTAATCATGAAAAGCATTTGTATGACGATGTAGGGCGACACATAATGGGCAGGCAATCCGAGTTGCCACAATACAGCGACACACTTTGTGCGAAGAAATGCTTTGTGAATTGAGAGTTAATGTTAGATGGAGGCGATGTTTTGATTGTGATGTTGGATTGGAATTATGTTCGTTATTGTGTTCGTTGATATGTTTTTTTTTGTTCTCAACTAAATATCGTGTTTAGGTACATCATAGGATGGAATACACATAACGCGTGGATGCCCTAGTTGCATTCCTGCCTAGTCCTATACATAAAGGCGCGATGTGTCTTTCTCCATCTGTGTGTAAAGTTGGACTTGTCATTCTTGTCATGACTGGTAATAAATGGTTATAATACCTTGAAAATCGAATTTCAAAGCATTGAGAGCTTTTGCATTGTGCTCTTTGTCTTTAAGCATAGTTAAAATTTTATAGTATAAAGCACTGGCTTCAATAACAAGCCAGTACAAGTCGATAGAAAACAGATCGTACCAGCTGCTTGCCGAGTGAAATCGTAACAATGTCTCCTATGCACGTAGTTCACATGCCATCCACGAACGACACATCGATATGCTATGCCTATCCCTTTTGTTATATGGGTGATTTTTTAAATTTTTGTATGCAGAGTATAATACAGACCAGTCATACTCATTCGGGTAATAAGGACTGAAATGTAAGAAAAATGGTAAATAAATTCCATACATATTCAAAATCCAATTTGTTCCGATTGTTTATATCGTTTTACAATTCTGCTAATATCAATTCATGCATTCATAAAAAATGTTTGCTAGGAGGTATTTGTGCTGAATTTAAGGTGTTTCAGGGAGAGAGTCGACACGAAAGTTTACCCCTGATAGTTGGGATAACTATGACGCTATTATTGAAACCGGATATACACAGGCTGACCCCGGAACGCGAATCACTTCCGTAAACTACTATGAGACACACCACGCTACGGTGCCCGATATCCGTATAAATAGAAATATCCTGTCATTGGCATTAAAATTTCATCTACTTGAAAGTTCAAAAAAGGAAATTCATTAATTTCAGTGATTTTTTTTAATTTCTCTTATTAATTTTTATAAGTTTTTAATAACTATTTACCACAAATTACGAACCCAATTACCACAAAACCGTAGCATTATTCTCAAAGCCGCCACACCGAATCTAAATCAGCTATTTAACATCACAGGCTAAGTTTTGATTGATGTTTATAATCAAAAGTTAATCAATTTTCTCGCCGAACGTGTTTTAATGTAGTCGTTAAAAACTTTGATGGGAAAAGTTTATCTAAGAACTAATACAATTGCACTTTACCAACTACATTTATTTGAATGAGATATTTTTTGTCTTATCAAGTGTTGAGCAAGGTAGTTAAGTTTTATTAGATTTTTACTAAAACTTATTGAGTAATAATCTTTATTTTTAGTTCTCAAATAAATTTGGTCCGAATTTACATTTGGATAAAATAGTTCGAGCCGTCTATCATCTAAGCTATGATTAAATTTTTACATCGATTTTTAAATCACATTGGTGATGGATTATTTAATAATTTTAAGTTATAAAATTAGCAAAATATCACCCCAATTAGATTCTTGATAATTCCTCGTACCCCCATCCAATCGTCTCATACTCACCCACTATCGGACATTTCCATATGACATTAATTAATTAATTAATAATTAACATTATCATTACCATATCACAATTACCTTCAGCCATTAATTTATGAGGAAATTTATCGCGTTCAGACAAGCAGTGAGATGAGGCAGGGAGTTTGTTTTACAATATTTTTTAGAACTTTTAAGAGGAACAATTCCATCATACACGATTTTTGCGTAATTACGGACTGCACTGGTTTACGCAGTGCACGCAAAGGAAACTATTTGTCGATGATATAGCCTATAGCCTTCCTTGATAAATGGGCTATCCAACACTAAAAGAATTTTCAATTCGAACCATTAGTTCCTGAGATTAGCGCGTTTAAACAAACTCTTCAGCTTTATTTGTATAGATTACCAATTATATTTATTTATCATTACCATAATAAACTCCAAAACATTTCAACTAATTAAAATCCCACAAAAACCCCTCAAGCGAAATATCTAATCGTACTACGTGTGAACCCAGTTCGGGGAGGTGTCATCAGCCCGGATAATCCCATCGATTCACACAAGTCCACTAAGGCTTCTATATCGAATTTCAATAGTACTGTCACACGTTAGCATTAGAGCTTGGATACTGTATATTGAAATTTATGACGTGCCGTCGAATGCGCTTGGGTTTTGCTTATTTTGGCGTTGGTCTAAGTTTGGAGACCGTATATTTTGAAGTGTGTATTTCTATAAACTGTTCCTTTCAAAAGAGCTGTTGGGTAATACAGGGTTATTTTAGCATTGCGTTACTTTATTAAACCATATAGTTATCTTCTTTAAAATAACACTTTCCAATAAGTTATTAAAACTATAGATGTAAAATAAAAAAGTAGAAGTTACAAATTAAATATCAATAAAGAATAATTTTGATTTAACACGTCTTAAAGTCGCTACTACTGCTCTAAGAGAATTTGTTACAGCGGCAACATAACATTTTCAGTCAGAAATACACTGACGTTTACGCCATATTTGCGCTAAACTATAAAATTATTAAAAAAATAAAACTGTGAATTTTGGTGGAAATATTCGTTACTTGTGGATGATTTTTATCAGAATGTTAGCAGAAGTAAAATGGAATACGTGGTTTCGTTTATTAACGCAATGTCAAAGTGACCCTGTATAATCTTTTTGGTTAGTAAAATTATATTTAAATTTGGTTTAATGCTTCTCTGTAGATAGGTGAATACTCATTATTTATCACTGTATATAGTACACTACTGGATTGTATACCACTTCATAAAAAAATATTAAAAAAATGTAAAGAAACAATTAATAAGCGCACATTGTTTGAAATGTATATATTATGTTACGTATAAATGGCAGTTTAATAAACAGGCGCTGCCATTAATAAACATTTTGTTTCGACAAAACCATCACGTTGAAGCCATAAAGTGTGCTGGTAATGACAAGGGTTTTTTTGGTAATTAATTAATTTTAAATATGGTAATTAATTTTAAATGTGTTACGGTTTATCGCAGGAAGGGAATGACGCAAAATTAGTAAATCAACACTGCTGTTAATTTCCATTCCATGACTTGTTAGGGCGCCTCAACATTTACGTGTAAAGACAGTTATTTTCTCAAAAGATTACAATAATCACTTATAGAGAAAATACAATATTTTAAACCAAATTAGCTTAGTTAGTGTAGGGTAAACACAAAATCAATTGAAACACCATTCCATAAAATTCCATAAAAATCAAAAAAATGATTTAATCACAAAAAACAATCATTTTTCTTTATTTGACAAAAACTCATATTTCGGTTCTTTTTAAAAGTATAACTTTAAAATTCCCAAGATACCAAAAACCAATACCATCAAACTTATATTCACAACCAATATACCACAGTCAGGCAATCAAACCTATAGCCATACAAACATAATTACATCGCCAATACGAGCCACGTCACTACCGCTGTTTCCATAGCCCCGAAGTCACAAGTAATAAATGATCGGCACTGGCCGACCATTATGCGACGTCACGTCCGGGTCAAGTCTGGTAATGAATGCAGGCGCAGACACGTGTACTCGCTGTTTGCAAAACATTCGACTTTGCGTATATATTTTTTGTAATTATTTGTAAAGGGCTGGTTGATTGGTGTTTTTTATTGCTTTGAATGGCGTTATGATAAATTACGTATGGTGCCGAGATATGGACAGTGACGGTGGAGCTAGTCAACAAATTTAAGATCGCGCAACGGGCGATGGAGCGAGCTATGCTAGGTGTCTCTCTCGCGGATAAAATCAGAAATGTGGTTATCCGTGAGAGAACCAAAGTAACGGACATAGCTCGGAGAATAAGCCAGCTGAAGTGGCAGTGGGCTGGCCATATCTGTCGTAGGACCGATAGCCGCTGGAGCAAACGAGTCTTAGAGTGGAGACCGCGTCTCGGTAAGTGTAGCGTAGGACGACCTTCGACCCGCTGGTCCGACGACATTCGTAGGATCGTCGGTGGACGCTGGATGAGGAGAGTGGAGGACCGAGCAACGTAACGCGCTCTAGAGGAGGCCTATGTTCGGCAGTGGACAGTTGTAGGCTGATGACATTTGAATGGCGAGATGAGCTTGCCGTTCGCCTGATGGTAAGTGATACGACCGCCCATAAACAGAAACACCATCTGACACATTGAATTATAAAGTATTGTTTAGTATTCTACTGCGCTCGCCATCCTGGGGTATGAGATGTTAAGTCTTATTATGTCCAATAGTTACACTGGCTACAATGTTTTTAAACCGGAACACAACAGCGACTCCACACTGCTACTTGGCGGCAGAAATAGACCTTGCGGTAGTACCTACCCAGGTAGACTTTCACATGTAAGAGACCTACCACCAGTAAATACCACCAATGGTTTTATAAAATCAGCTAAACAGAAACATCATCTAACACCTTGTATTACAAGGTATTGTTCGATATTTCACAGCGCTCGCCATCCTGAGATGTTAAGTCTTATTATGTCCAGTTACACCGGCTACAATGTTCCTCAAATCGAAACCCAGCAATGACCACACATTGCTATTTGGCGGCAGATATAAACATCGCGATGGTCCTACCCAGGCGAATTCTCGCATATGAGAGATCTACCACCAGTAAAATTGCCCATGGTTTTATTATGATTGCAAAAGTACAAATATATTGTAGCGTTGACATTTCAGACGACCAGCACTTCATTCCGGCCCGTGGTCATTGTAATGTCCTTTGGAGCGTAAAGAAACACAGCTAATAGTTGATAGCATGGTTTATTTCCAACTGACGTATCCAATGTCATTCTTACAATCTCCGCCCATAGTTGCCATAATATTCCGCATAGTTTGCATACACTACAGTCATGTGGACTGGCAAATCTTCGAAACGTCTGTTATAAAATTTGTAAACTTCTTCGATGTCTAACATTCGCGTGAACATAAGAAATCATTAATCTTAATATCCTTAAACGAAAATGTAATTTTGATACTCGTGAGCATCATTCACATTACTCAGTAATGTTGAATTTAGCACTCCCTACCCAATTACGTATTCTAACATGATTCCCACCATCAAAAGACGGCAAGAATCAACTAATAAATAATTTATTTTCGGCAAGACGAATGAAAATACACAAAATTTCATTCAATATTCAACGCGCTATCATTCATTCGATAAAACGGAACTGATTCTGTTCTTTAATTAACTTAGTCGAGGTAATGCGGAGTAATTGAGTTTAATACACATTTGTGTATTGGTTGTTAATATGCAAATATTTTGGGTCTAGTTCCTAGGTCGGGAAATAAACGATTGTACAGTGTTTTCATTTTTAAATACAGTAATACGCTGGTATTCAGATTTGCAGGAAATTTTAAGTTCAATATTTTTTTCCATTTGAATGACGAGACGAGCATGTGGCTCGTTTGATGATAAGTGGACAACCCATAAACAATAGTAATACTATACAAAACTTCGATACACAAAGCACTGCGCGGAACTTCATTGCGCGCATCACCTTAAGAAACAAGATACTACATCTGAGATACCTAGATGTAACCAACCATTCCATAATATTATCATAACATTGCTTAGTTTAAAATCTTTCGTAGTAACTGCTACCAATTCAAACAAACGACTAACCTAACAGAACACTATCAATAACTCCCCTCAACCCAAATCCCAATACCAAAAATATTTAGAAACCCACACAACGTTCAGCCCGAAGTCCCCGAGGACAGCGTGTATGTAAACTCCAATGGAAATGAAATATCGTATCCACTCAGCGATCAGGGGCTGATGCAATTGCAGAGCTCAGGTGTTGGTCGGTTGGCACGAGGCCAGCTGCGGCGGCCAAACAATTCCCTTTTTAGAATTTAGTGCTAAAACCGCACGAGACATTAACTAATGATTTCCTCATCAGCATGGACTATTAACTGTTGTGAATGGTCGTGTCGTTTTATGTTAAATGGTATTTATTATAGCTAGTATTTGAGAATTTGCTGGTGGTAGGATATATTTTATATACACCACCGTAAAAAAGAGGTTAAAACCCGCCATAGTAGCCCACGTAAGTGTGTCGCGTTCCGGGATCAGCCTTTGTATATTATCTTTTGTTAGTCGAAACTCTATCTGGACCCTTCTCCACTTAGGATCAGGCGCAGAATACGATTACCACGCTGAGGTCCTGGGGTCGAATCCCCGGTCTGGCCAATAATAATAGGAATTCGATTTTTCCACCCTAAAAATTACTCAGGCGCATTTTGGAGTCAGAAAGTAGGCTGTGTGACATCCCTGTGTCTCAGAAAGCTCGTAAAGCCGTTATTCATGCGCTTGATCTCTCTCCGGTCATGTGACATTGCCGTTTCACCGGACTATGAGAGTGAAGGAACAGAGAGCGCACCTGTGTATTGCGCAATACCTTATGCACTATAATTGAGATTGGCGGCCGTAGCCGAAATCCGGCTAGGAGGGATTAATTCATTAATGGCAATAGAGTTACCCACACCATACACTAGTTAAGCCTCCACCTACGGTTTTGGAAATAAAGATAAATATCTAAAATATCGAATTCTGCATCCCTACTTATCTTGCCTTACTATATCGTCCTAAAAATTATACAAAATAGGAACTATTTTACCACGGCATTTGCTATTCAGTCGAGTGTAAAACCCACCTCTAACCCAACATGTTTGCACGAAGTCCTTAGCAATGAAAGACAAAATGAAACATTTAGACCAGAACGTTTACCTAAACTATGCACAAACAAATAAACGGGACACTGAAACAATATACAAAATAACAGTAGCATTAAAAGCGAACAATTTTAATAATCACCACTCTCGGTATCACGGTTCTAATGGTGAACGTAAAGTGAAAACGTATCGTGTGAAAACACACGGGATCTGGAAACGAATCTGAACGCAGAGCTAAAAAAAACAAGCTTAATGTAGTTTTATAGCTAACTAACTAAATATTGGAGTTCCAGTTTGAAAAATGTTATAGCATGATATTATTATTACTTATAATGTACCTATTGACTTGATATCTTTTGTCTGAGACTAACAGCTGTGCAATATCTTGCAGTACTCAGTAAAAAGTATTGGAGGTAATATTTATGGATTCGCATTAGGATAACCAAGCAAGCAAATTGTCTGTTTGTATTTAGTTTTATAATGACTAACTTAGAGGAGTCACGTGCCAGATCAGTCGTCTTTCTAATTTTGGGAATACATAAGAAAAGTAACATTTTCAAACTAATACCAAAGAGGGTTATTCAGGTCGCGACGTCTTATCACGTTATAGAAACCCGTGTGCTCCTAAAGGTGCGCGGCCGGCTGGCTCCGCGCCAGCAGTGCACTGATTCCGGCGGCTCTCGCAGAATTCTCGGGGTTATTGCGTTTAAATGGCACGTTTTGCACTATGTTCACACTCTTCATGTCTCCCTGTCAGCCGTTTGTGGAGACAGTGACGCCGCACTTTGTGACAGTCTTGTTCGCTCAATTGATGGGAACGTTGAACTTTGGCTTTTAGTAATTAGTTTCTGTTTTTGCTGGATTTTATTTTCTACGTTTCTTATTTCACCTGTTGAAGATTTTATAAGTTGTATACATTTGTCCGTGTTTGACGTCCTTTAACTCAAAAGAACAAGATTTGTTTTTTCATGTTCTATCTAGAGTTTGATGAGGTCTGTTTATATTGTTGTTCAAAATGTATTTTGAAAACCTAATTGTTGTTTATGTGTAATTATTAATGAATTTATAGATTCAAAGAATCTAGAAATCATTAATAAATCGAACAAGGAGAACAGACACTAATATCATACAGAAACGAGAAGTAAAAACCAATTAACATCTCTAGCTAGTCGATTTGAATAATTTAAATAAATAAACAATAGAAAGGTATTTTTAACCAGGCTTCCTGAATCACCAATTTAAAATTACAAGTCGCCAATCCTACAATAAACGTTGAAAAAACCTCCCCAGACGCGATTCAACACAGCACCACGTATTTATACCTCTCAATCCTTCCTTTCCTCGAGGATTGTATGCTGTTAACGCCACCTACGACAAATTAATTGGCCATAACAGTGAAAATACAGTTATTGGTCACAAGGCACAGGCAAAAAGCCAAAACACAATCTTCGCCCCTAAAAAAATCCCAAACCGAGATACAATGCGGAAACTTGCGCGTTTAGATTTAGTATTTTCAATCTACATTCAAAATGTGTTTTTCCATCAATCATACGAAGCGTGGCCGAAACTAGATTTTTGTTTGCAAATGTGAACTGAGATTTTTCAATTTTTTATGGTAAATATTTGACGCGGCTGACATTGGGAATTGATACTCAACAACATAGCTGCGTTTGGTTTTTACTTTCAATTATAGGACTGCATTTTAAAATAACCTAATGTTGGGACGAGTAAGATCTGTTTATTATAATTGGCAAGGCGGTGATCAGAAGACTTCTCGTATGGAAGAACACCCGCGGCGTCAAGGGCAATGTTTGGCAGCCACCATAGCACCCACACTATACATCTAATGCACAGAATACACAGAAGAGATCGTTCAAAATACCCAAGGCGCTGTATGCAGCCTTCAGAATAGATCTTTCATTCACCTACGTATCGCGCCTTTATAATTGTTACCAGAGGTATATAGCTACATTTCGCTAGTTAGCTCCCACGTAATAGAGGTACTCATTGATTTAGAATCTAGATTATTCTTCACCACCCACGGCCAGACCCGCAAACAAATCTAGTCTTAGAATACATATATCTTTTCACAAATTAGTCAACGATATACTGTAATGTCCACTAACATTAACTTTCACAATCAAAAACATAATTGGTTTCATAATATTTGATCTAAATTGACTTCGTGTGTTGTTAATAGGCAGCAATCAAACTTTATTACAAAGAATAATTTAATATACGTTATAGAGGCGTCATTACTCTGTAGCGAAGTGCCTTGAGCGATGATTTAATTATGTTTCATAGGTAATTGTTTACAACGTTAGGCATTCAGTTATTATCGAAGATTGCTGGGAAACTGTAGTAGAAATAAAATGTTTTGCATCAGTTAACAGTAATGCAGTTGTTCATTAATTTCTGTAAATAAAGTTCGTGTATGATAAGTTCATTAGGATAAAAGCATGCCGATTATCTAATAGAACGCAAATTGTGAACGCTTACTATTACTACAAATATTCAAATTTCTTGTAAATAGTTCGCTGAGCTGAGAATCGAACTCAGAATGTCAGTGTTGACATTCCAAGTGTGCTGGCCATTAGAGTAATAAGACAGCCTTTCGACTGAGGCAAATATTTGATTCTCTTCCAATTTCTCGCTATTTAAAGGCTATGCATATAGCCTCGCATAAAGCATATTTTCTTATTCAAAAACAAACTATGGCAAAACCTACATTAAAACTGGTTCTGTAGAATACTCATAATGCGAACCTGTTTATTCTAAACAATAAACTCATTTCGCGAGGTTTTTTATTTCGCACTCACTAAAATTAAAATTTTATTTTTCTCCCGACTGAAATATATTCTCGTATTTATGAGTATGACGTAGTACTAACTCATACACGTGTTTTTGTAGGTGTCTGTACGTGACAGTCGTGTAGACTATTATATCAATTTATGGCCCTTTGGGAACGATTAGATGTTTTAGAAATGATTTAGGTATCATAAATAAAAAGCGCAAAAAGTGAACACATTTTTGGCTGTAAAAATATAAACGTTTGAGTTTTTATCCTTTGATAACTTTAATGAGATCGTGTTGTCATTAGGCTGGGTATGAGAACCGAGTTTTGACTGAGAATTCGAGAATTCAATGAGCCAAAATTTTCTGAAGTTCTAATACCATACATTGCAGATCTTAGAAAAGTTGCAAGAACAGTTTGAAGTGTAAAATTATAGTTAGTATATGTATTTCTAGAACTGCATTTATTTTTTATAAATTTTCGTTATTTCACGACCATTAAGCCGCCGAATCCCTAACTAAAATAAAAAAAAAACTGTTAATTTTTTTTTGTTCAGAATTAATTTAATATAATAATCATCTAAATAGCATGACATCAAGATCAAATATCACATCTGTTTTTACAATATCGACAACATCTGTGTCAGAATTGCAAAACATATATCGCTAGGCTCATTAAAACTTTAATTAAGTTTCGGACCACTCGGGAGTCGAATGTATGAGCCTTAAACGCGAATTGCTTTAAGATAGAGCCACGGGGTGCCAAATATGGCACTCCATTAACGCTCTTACTGCACATGTCATTAAAGTCGGTTAATGGGGCGTTTATGTGCTGTTTTCGTTGTTAATGGCAATTAATTTTATGCCTTTGTTTTATTACGGTGAGTGATTTAGTTATGAATGATGTGAGTGAAAACTAATTCTTGGTTTGTATATCCATGTATTAATAGGGTATTTCACTTATTTTTATTTATAACTATTATAAAATATGTACGTAGTACCAATTCAGAAACAGAAAAAAAATATTGAAATCTGGTAAAAAATTTACAAGTTATAAGCCATTGAAATTAGGTAGTAGGGGACTGTCAAAAAACTGAAAAGGGACAAAATACTTGCATGTGACGTCATCAGGAATTACGAGGCGTGCGAAAGAAAGAGTTGGAACGATATCCCCACTTCGCGCCCACTCCTGCATGTAGAAATATTTGTAATATGAATTACTATCTCATTGCTAATTAATTCTGTTTTCACAAAAGGACTTCTCATTTGTACTAATTGCTGTTACAGATAAAAAAAATGCACAAAATTGAACAAAATAATTTTCATAACAAACTGTGATTTAATCACATAACAGCTTGTTTCTAATGTTTTTCTAACATTTTTCATTCATTTCAATTAATAATCTAGGTCCAGACTTTTGAAATCGCAGTTAAAAGATTGCATCGCTTTCATTTTTACTGACACCAAAACAAGTAAGGCATTGGTAGTAAACAAAGTATACTGCCTTCACAAACGGTACAAATACAATGAGGCCGTCATGAGACTTAACTAAAAATACGAGTATAATAACACTAATAGAATGCTGATACACCGTATAAGCAGAAATATAAGTACCCACTAAATTTTTACGAAGCATAAAGGCAACTCGAAGGGTTCCGAATAACAGAATCATGGAAATGATAAATAAGGTACAGTCGGAGTATACTTACTTGTTTCGGGTAATTTTTAGGGAATTTATGAGGCTATGGAGCAATGAGTATTTAAATAAGGGAACGGTATTATTGTTCGTATCGTCAAGGTATATAAACTGACTTCGACTGTGTACTGTGGGATTGACAATTAATTATAACTTCAGATATCCAAAGGCTGTATATTGAAGAGATCTTGATTGGACTCCTAGATCAGATCTTTTAGCTCTGGTTCTCTATTTTAAAGCGATAAGAATGTGGATTGGTAAGTGCAAAAGAAGGTTTACCACACCACATATATCAATATTCCATATATCAATATCAATTATGGTTTGTTTAATCTCTATTTTGTTACTTTTATTATCATCATCGACAGCTTCATGAAGACTGCTTCTGAACGAACCCCTAAATATTTCCAAACGGGTCTACCAAAAGAGGCATATACCCATTGTATTCCTATCACCTATACTACCGTGCTAAGCTCAAAAGCAGTATCTCAATAAAAATCAATACCATGATTTTTATGACGTCAGATAGCTTAAAGAAATACTTATCCAATGGACTTACCTAAATGACGGTATATTGTTTAGAACTTATTAAAAAAAAACTTAAAAGAGTTTCTCTGTCTCAGTTTTACATACAAAATTATAAAAACTAAATTTACAAAAATTCGATTATCTCAAAATAAGGTTTCCCTGACATATTTCTTTTGCGTTTAGCACGGCAGTATATAAAGCCATCAGACTTACTTTATAATCGCGTAATATAATTAAAAATTCACGATAATCGATTAAAAACTTTATCAGTAAGGCCCTTTTTAAATGAATTCCTACGGTTTAAGCTTTATTATAACTTTCGTCACTCCTAAGTTGTAAAGTTAAAACATTGCAGCCATCGGTGTCTTCTTTTGCGAGTTTGTTTTGACAACAGTCTGTGGGGAGAAATTGAGGGATATGTAAATTTGCTCTTGTGCCTTCATGGCCATCTTATATTTTGTCACCCAAAAATAACATGAAATTGTCTGCGTTAAATTCTAGTGCAAGTTCTTCTGTGTTTTGCTCGTTCATATATTAATTTAGAGTAAAAATAATATATATCGAAATTAACATTTTGAACGAGTATTTGTAATTTATGTGACGTGGCATTTACTTTAATTCAATTTGTTCATTTCTAATTCAGATCCTGTTCATAGTACAACTACCCATAGTTTGAGTAGGGGTTTTGTTAGGCCTTGCATAGGGTGTATATAGCGTTAAGGACTCGGCCCGGCGGTTGCTTTCTCACTATCTACCTGGGCGACAACGTCGGGTCCTAAGGCACGGTGACCCCAACATAACCGATCAGTCACACCCCATGAAGGCTGGACGATAGTAATAAGGTACTTTCTCCGCGATACCAAATAAGAAAGGTTTTGTTGCTAATTTGAAATTTAAATAGGTGGCAACGAGTGGATGATGTCTGATCTTAGCACCAGAGGCTCAGGAGAGTAATCCTCTTTTTTGTTTGGGCGTACTCGATACTCTTTTTTGAAGTTTGTTAGAGAATTTTAGTGGCATATGCTTTCAGTACTTATATGTTAATGGAAGTTAGATGAAAATTTATCTTAATTATAAACTTCTTTAAGCAGAAATCAATCTTACACCAAATAGCTTGTGTAGAATCTTAAACAAAGACTTTCAGCGAAATAATGATTTACTATTAACTTACATAAACATGAAACTGCACCAAGTTAATATTTCAATAAGCTAATCTAACTTAGGTGTATTTAGCAAACTAAGTTACGACTTTCGACTGACTTTAGAGCCATGACCTGTGTAAATAATTTAACCAAATATAAACTAAATAATAGTTTCTACATAAACAATATGAAATAATATCAATATATTATAGAAAAATGAAAGTTCTTAATCGTGACAAGATAGCTGATATATTGTCTTCAGGGGCTTTATTCTGTATGATAATACAAACTCGTATAACTGCCGCGTTACGTTCGTGATATTAGCGTGAAATTATATTCTGTATGCCAATTTTCATTGTCTTAAATGCGACGTGGGGCGTTACATTGTTCATCTGCCACATTAAGTCCACTACTAAACACAGGTCTCCCCTAAGATTTCCAGACGGACCTGTCGAAAGCGGCCTGCATCCAGCGTGTTCCTGCGATTTTATCAAGTCATCTTGCAAGTGGTCGTTCAACGCCGCGCTTGCCAGTACATGGTCTCCACTCGAGAACTTTTTTGCCCTATCTGCCGTCAGTTCTGCGAACTATGTTACGCAATGTCAAAATGACGCTTAGCATAGAGAACAAGGGCCCAGCTTGTGAAATGTGTATTATTAACTGAAACAAAATTGACTGATTTGAGATCTAAGATATCGAACTATATTATCAGGTGGTGTAAAAAAATTAAAGTTATATAGTTTCACAAAAAGACGTTGACTTTTCATTAGAGTTAAAATGCCAGATTTTTATGTTAATATAACCAAAGATAATAATAGTGCAGAACCACAATTTATTTAAAGCATTCACACAATGACTACGGAATAGATGATATTTTTAGTTCAAGACATCAAAAATATTTGAGAAAGAACATTAAACCTAATAGAATCAAGAAAACAAACACTCCAAAAACTCAAACAAAAATCACAATTGAAAATTCAATTAAACATGTCAAGGTAAGACAACAATAGTATATTAAATTTAGGTGGCCGCAATAAATAAGAGCGAAGGCAATTTGCCTCTACGTCTGTTCTGTTTGTTTGTCCAGTCCCTAATCCAAAGTAACACAGTTTACCCAACAGTGGTCGGCTGTTTGTGTTTGTAATTTAGCTTACCTACGCGTGCAGATGCCTTCTGTGTTCAGGTGTGGATTGGTATTCGGGAACTTTCCGTTCATTGTTTCCTCTGATAATTTAGAAAATAATGTTGCTCTCTTATGATTAGAACGCGTGGATGACTACAAATTTTATATATATTCAAGAAATATTAAAATCAATAAACTGCTTTTATACAAGCAAACTGCTTACATTATTGGAATTAATACACATATTTATTTATATAATCAAACTTATGTAATTATAAAAATTAACTTTTTTCGAAATTTAATTCAACATTTTTATACATAAAAGTAACGTGTCTGATAACTTACTCATTTTCACACGACAAAAGCTCCATCCGCAAAAAATCACATCAAATAAAGAAAATCACTCACTCATCTCATCACCGATCACATAACCAATCTCCAAGAAATCAATCCTTAATGACATAACATTTTTCCTCAAAGCGAAGTCGAATGAATGGGAGGTCACGAACGCGGTAAGCCATCGGACGTATGCAGGGGCGCGACCTTATCTACATGACGGTGGGCGAGCGCTCACCGATGATGCGAACATGCTTTTTGCTGTAATTTATAGTTTGAACGTTCTAGAAGCGAATGTGGTTATAGTAGTTTGAAAGGAAAATAATGAATTTGAATCAAGAAAAGATAATAATGCATATTTTTGGAATTTAGAATGGAGTTATGGAAACAGTTTTTTTTTTATTCTGGTGTAAAGGGCTTTGTGGCATATGCGATTATGTCGATTATTGATGGAAACAGTTGCGAGCAATGAGATTATTGATAACATGGTATTATATTTCGTTTGCTTTTTTCCTTTTTAAATTTTTATGCATAATTTGGGATGTGATTGCTTCTTGTGGCGAATTTGTTCAGCTCGACAGGGGGACGCATTCATTACAACATTACTGAACTTTCCCTGCCCTCCTCAAAATTATTCAGTGTACCTATTTCTACGTCTAGATCATAATAAGTTTTCAGTTTTGTGTTCAAAGAGCTAATTGTGGAAACTTCATTGAGCTATGTACTAACTAATTTGCTTTATTTTACGTTTTACATGATTGCCTGTATGTTTCCCTTAAAAACTAATAAATAAATATAATATGATTGGTTTAAGAGAGTTTATCGATATTTATAAGAACACTACCTCTGATTACACAAAGGTGACCCTTACGCGATCAACATATTGTATGATTGATCGTGTAACGTGTCAATTGATAAGTAGAAAGTATTTGGTAAAACTTATATCGAAGGTCACAGATTGAACATTGTACATTATTCAAACAATCAAGGTTAGAAAAATTTTATCAATAAATTCTATTTGAACGTGAGGTTGTTTTTTTTGTTTGCTTTGAATGACGAGACGAGCTTTTCGTTCGCCTAATAAGGAATACGACCACCCGTAAACAGCAGAAATACCATCCAACAACATGAATTACAAAGTATTGTTTGGTATTCTACTGCGCTTACCATCCTGAGACAAAATGTTAAGCCTTATTATGTCCAGTAGTTACACTGGCTACAATGTCCTTTAAACCGGAACACAATAGTGAATACACACTGTTGCATGGCGGTAGAAATAGACTATGCGGTGGTATTTACCCAGGCGGACTTTCAAATATTACAGCCCTACCACCAGTAAATACCACCAATGGTTTTATAAAATCAGCTAACGGTAAAAGACTAAATAGATGAAGCATAATGTTAATATCTCAACGTTAAGAAACATTTACCAACACAATACTGAACACATTGTCGAATTGTTACTAAACAGTTTTATCCAACCAGATGGCCCTGTATGAAAGCACTCAATCGGTTACCTCGCGCAATAAGAAAACGTAGCATCGAATGTGGGTGCACGAACGGGCCGTTGATTTAATGCAAGGGCTGCACCTATTTACATGTCGAGTGCTGTTGCGGTTGCTTTAACCTCGTGCATGTAACTGAATGTGTTTGTGGGCTACTTATATATTATTACACAACTCATCACATATGTACACAATATCTAACAACTAAATTAATATTTATATGCCCACATATTCACACACACACACACTCACATATATATACGCACACCTATTCCACCTAAAATAATTATATTCACACGTCATTCTACACAAGTTAATGACGGATAAAATGTAGACGACGTACAATGGAACCGAGAACAAAAACCGGCTCTGTCGCTCGGACAATAGATGACGTAGCAGTGGCTGGTCGGTGCGCCCGCGCACTATCGATGCTACGGGGCCCTCGCCTCCCGAACAGTCTCGAATCGAGAACTGTGCCGTGCGCTAACGTGACGTTCGCCGCTAGCTATTACTTTTGCTTGCGTGTCCTGTTTATTGTCTCGCTACTTCTAGTCTGTACTTTCTATACTGGACTGTTTCTTAGTGCTATTACTGACTATCTACTTTTTGTGACTTTTGTGCTGTGCTACGCTATAATTCTGTGCTTCTTGTAACTTAACTATATTCTTCTCTTCTGTGCTTCGAACTTTCTACACTCATTATTCTGTGCTTGTGCTTAACTCCTTCTGACAATAAAATATAGTTGTGTGTATTCAGTGGTACAATTATTTATCGACACTCGTTCCACACCTGGGACTCGAATCGACCACCATCCTACGCACCCTATATGTTCTTTACTGTTTGTTCACAAATTTTGGAATTATTAAATTTAATGGAAGAAGAACACGTTCGACTTGCCTTATTTTTAGACCTTCCATTTTCAACATGATATGATAATCATTTAGCAACAGGCATTAATATATCTATGAAACAAAACTTTGAAGTTCAGTTACTTTCGTTAACCTTTTTAGCATAAATGATGTTAGGAATATTTAGTTTCTTCAAGTAAGAGAAAATTAGACAAGGCGTAGGCTGTGAAAAATGGGTTCACACTTCACTGTACTTTCAAGGCGTTATGAGCATCAAATGTCTCAGTGTCACACAACAATGCCATTTAGTTATTTACAATCTGCCAACTGACGTGCTTGCCTATACAAAATGTAGCGGTATTTCAAATGGAAATCCTAGATTAGATTATGATAATGAACTTGAATGTGCCTTAGGTTGTCAATATAATAAATGATCAACAAAAGACGTGTCTAATATAGAGAACAGAATGTAGACCGTCGACTCGATAAAGGTCACGGAAACTATTGTTCGTAAATGGCGCGAAGTCGAAGGGATTCGGTATCTTTGGGATAGGTATTGATTGTCGGGCATTGATGTTTCTATGTTTTAATTTAAAAGAGTAAACTGGTTTTAATGTTCAAAAGCCACAAATTACTTTTGTTACGCAATCCTGAATGATGAAGATTTAACTGTAAACATGTGAAATTGTTCCATTGAGAAAAAAATCTTTACATTGCATTCATTTACATTTTGCTATTTTAAACACTAACAATAATTTTCAATAGATCATCTTCAATAAAATACGTTAATAATTTTGAAACAAATGAGGCAAGAATGTAGATAATTAAAACCAAACCAAGCTTTCTAATTACGCATAAACCAATAAAACAAAATCGCAACGTGCAACTTCATATTTCACCGGTCACTACAATATCTGAAGCTAACAATCACAATGGCCGGCCGGCGGGCGTCGCAAACTTTACACCACTTTGTCACTTGCAGTCAAAACTTGGGCCCTACACTCGAGCGGACTTCGCGTGATTCCGAAGTTGCCCGTTCGGCCCCCTTTTTATTTTATGACGGGTGTCAATTACCGAATGTTCTTTTGTTCTATTTTCTATCGGAAAGTTTCGGAGTTGATAAAGTATTAGTCTGTTTGGGACTGTCGTTTGTTTGTGGGTAAGGTGGATGTTCGTGGCTTTGAATGTAAAGTTAGTATATGAATAGATTATAGGAGATGATGAGTCACACAAAACATGAATTTTAGTTTTTGTTTTATTGCAGGGTCGAAAACGAGTCAGTAGTTTGCCTGATAGCAAGTTACCATCGCTGTCAATGAATGCTTAACTTCAGGTGCCTGGTCTATCAGCTACCTTTAAAAGAATTGAACTTAAAACGATTAAATTGTGTGAATCTCTGGTGATCTCATAGATACCACCATCTCCAAGTAACTTGATCGTAACTTACCATCCCTGTCAATGAATGCCCAAGTTGAAGTGTCTGAAGCATCACCGTCCTTCAAAAGGAAGATGACAGATGGTGTAGTGACTCTCTGGTGACTATGAGGTCATAGTTACCATCCAAATCAAAGCATTAAAATTTGAAATTGCAGACAATTAGCTGAGACTAAATTTAATAACCTATTGAATTAAATCAACCTTGCTATACATAAACCTGGCTTCAATAGAACAACGTAAACTCTGATTCGTTGCATTAAATATTCCACAGTGATTTGTCACTACTGAAAAATAACATAAAACTGCGCAGAAACGTAACCGGCAGACGATCAAAGTTGCTTGAGAGAAATTGACACGACTTTGTAGGTCAAAGCAGGTTGTTCACGTTTCAACACAACTGTTTCTAGATATTGACGGGTCTGCTATATAGATGGATAGATTGTCTTCCTTATTAAAGGTCAATTTGGTGTTTTCTACCTATGAGCATAGATCCTTGTTACCAAGGTATGACAGAAATTGGGAAATAATGACAGCCATTATTCTGTACAGAAAGCTGGCGAGGAAGTTGATTAACAATAACTTTTAATAATTATTTCATATTATTTTCCTAAGGATTGATGTCCAAAATGATCAGTCCGTGCTAGTGATAAAACTAAAACTCGATTTTCCACTTGTGGAATATACATAAAATATCACGAAATGGACGCAACGCACATCAAAGCCGCTATAAATAAATATACAATCAATGATGCGTTCAGTAAATCAATTAAATGGTACACGAGCTTTATCTCGTAGAGGTGAAATACATTTTCCGAAATAAGTACACTGTATACTTGTCACCGATATAAGTAGAACATTTTCGTTATAAAAAAATGTTTCAGGAACTTTAAATATGATGCACGAAGATGGTATAACATAAATATTATTTATGTTAATTACTAAATTTAAAATGTGTTCTATATTTAGGGACTTTTAAGTCCCTAAATATAGAACACATTTAAAACATTTAAAATATTTAAAAATATTTTTTTTAATAGTTGCATGTTAATATGACATAAGTACTCTATTTAAGATCTATTATGTACAACATTAATTGAAATAAAATTTCATTCTTCGTTTGCATCATTTACAATGCACTACTATTATCAAACCTGCGGCTTTAAGTTTTCTAATTATTCCGTTAATAACTATAACAACAATAAAAGTCGAGAGCAAAACCTGCTTAATAATGTTCTAAAGCCGCCATTTGTACATTCATATGTATACATATTTGTTTTGGTTTTTTAATACTTATGGTGTACAATAAAGTTTTAAATAAATAAATAATAAATAAATAAAGCACTGGCGAGTAGCCTTATTTTCTTTGCACCAACAATAGCTGGTTTTCCGAAAGGCCACTGATTGATGGTGATGGACCGGGAGGTTACCCCACCCCGCAATTACCCCAGGAAAAGAGGTAAATTACCCAAATACTTTACTTAAAGAATTAATTCCTTTCAAAGGGCATCAGTTGTTTGACTTTAGATTTTCCGTTGGTACATTTACGGTTTAATGGTGTTTTAGCGGTTTTACTATTCATTTCCGTGGTAATTTGTGCTGTATTGTAAATAAAGTAGAGTTTAATATAGCTGTTAAATAATCGGGACCTTGCTGTTTAAAATCGGGCGCGAGTAAGGCTTTATGTTAGTTATGTTCCGTTGTATTACTATCTAAAGGCTGACCTATATTTGATATATTTTCTACCATTTGTATTATCTTTAATACCTTTTAATGTTATAGGTATGTGATATCAGCCCTTGTTATTACGTTTAAACTGCTTTAAACCTTTGACAAAAGAATCACCTAAGAGTTGTTCCCTACTTCGGGATCTATTTCAGAATAAAAATAAGTAAAATATATTTCAGCTATTATACTTATACTTAATCTCAACCACAAACCTTGCGAAGACATTAAAATTAAATTATTCGCCGCAGACTTTGGCAAATAAATCAAAAGAATATTTCATGACACCGCAACACAGTCTCAAATTTTAATAAACTAGTGCGTGACTTGACATATTTCGGCGGGCTATTATTTTTAATTCAAAGCCCTAAGAACACTAAACATAGCCCTTTCGGCATATTTTTACATAAATTCGTACAGCAAATGCTGAACCTATGAAAGGCTTTTAACTTTGGCGTGTCATCGGAAAATATCGTAAAGCGTGCGCCGTTAACCGTTGGTATTTGTTTCTTTTATTTTTTATGTACAAACTGTATGTTTTTTTATTGGTGAGTGCAGCTGATATATTTTGTATCCGATTGAAAAGCGGCCAACATGGGACAAAAGGCAACTGGGTTATGCGAGCATAAGGCCAGTATAATTTGAAACTGTTTTTTTTTACGTTCAGAGCAAAGTGAGCAAAATAAGTGGAGTGGAGTCCAATGGAATGTCGACTGACGAGAGAAGATTAACCCTCGGCAGTCGACACAATTATGCCGGCCTGATGGAACCGGATATACGAGGCTGGTCCCGGAACGCGACATACTTACGTGGGCCACTATGGCGGATTAAAAACACCTTATGTACGGTGGTCGCTATCTGGGCGGATATAAAATATATTCTACCAACAGGGGATTTTGACTGCACCCACTCATTAGTTTTACAACATACTGTTCATCAAAGCAGATTTTTTTGTTGGCTCGAAGAAGAAACAGGCGTCAATATCACCTCAATCAATAATCTAGAACAAAATACATTCTATCCACCCATTTTTCCACATTTGTCGCTATGTTATACCATTTACGAACCACTTGAAACCTAACCCTAACTCCAAATGTAAACGCAAATAAATTTCAATAAAGCAACTTCGAATGAATGCTCCCATTTCTGAGGTATATAATTTAAACCCATTTGCTTTGAGACGTGCTTTTTAAGAATAGAAATTATACTAAAAGCAGTTTGCGGAACTAACAAACAATTTTTATACACAAACACCACAAAGACAGTTACGTTGTTACGGGACCATTAAATTATTATACTGGAACTACGTTAAAGTGTCTTTAATTCCTCTGTCTTCACCTCGAGACAGACAGCTTAGTACCGCAATAAACGTTGGCATGTTAACAGCATTTAAAACTTTTTAATACATTGCTGTATTTCTTAATGAAATTTTATTTATTTCTTCAATCAGTCGGCAATGAACATCGTCCAGCTGTATGTGGCGTCAGCACAGACACTCGTGGTGAGGGAAGTGAAAACAGCCCTGATATCCAGTGGCAGTTCAAAACAGCTTAGTGCATATGCAAGGTTGGGGCATGGAGGTTCGTTTAGACGTTACGTGACGTGTGCGACTTTTAAATGTCAAGCGTTTAAGCGGAGTAAAATACTAGTCCGTTTAACAAAGGAAAGGTCAGCAATCTTCGATAAGGTTGCCTATTGAATGGCTTAGTGGATTTTAAAATGGCCTTCTATGGAAGAAATGGGTTAGAATTGCAACAGTTACAACTGATGTAGTATATAGCTAAAGGACTTAGGACTTCATAGATTCAAAACTTATGTATTTTATCAACATCGACATAATATATTTTAGCAGCTCTACAGGCCTAGTATTAACATATCGTTATCTTAACTATAGATAAACAAATGGACAATTCTATTTAAGCTACGACACAATCTCAATATAGACAATCAAAACCCTGATTATACATACCATTCGATTCAACATTCTCAATTCGCATATCGTCTACACGCGCCACGCAACCGTACGTATCCGAACCGTACTTCTGCATTGTTATGTGAAACTATCTCGGCTGTCTAGGGTCGTCCACTAGCAAATTATGTAGATGGCATAGCACGCGATCCTTCGGGCTGACTCAGGCTTATCCAGATTACTTGCGAGTGCCCTGGCTTTGTTCCAAACGCTTTTTGCTCAGACTTTTTGGACGTAATTGTAGTGTTTTCGTCGATTCAAAAGCGTCATGTTATGACCACGTCCGCAGATTTTGGATAATGAGCGAGCTATTATGAAAGAATTTGTGTGTTTTGTATGTGGATTTTGTACAAAGGCGTCTGTCTTCAAGTGGAAAGGTATGAGTGTTGTGTGCACTTGTGTTTTTGTTGTTTGGTAGTATAGTAAGAAAATCTTATCTGACTAATATTGTAAATGGGAAAGTTTATGAAAATGTTTGTATGTCTGTAAGTAGGTAAAGAACAACTGATTGGATTTGAATGTATTTTAACACACCATGTCCTACATTAAAACATAGATTTATTGTAATGGTAATATTCTTATGAAATAAATAGATTTTCTTAAATAGATGACGTTACCTTCTTACATTATTTCTGGGACTCTTATAGGGTGAAAGGCTAGTCATGCGGGAGCAGTAGCAGTAGCAGAGTATATGTGACGGGATAGTGTGTGCGAGATTATGGCCATTTATTCTGTCTCATCTAACTTTTTTTTAATTAATGCTTTGGTACTAATATATAAAATAATACATAGTATGAATGTATTGGGATGGGCGCGCAGGGTACGGATGGGACTGAGTGGACCATAGTGGCGTTTCGTTGCGTGAGCTTATTTTGACAAATACTCATAATTATTTTGCTAATGTTGAGTCTGTCTGTAAGTGGCGTTCATATCAACCAATTGTTTACTTACTATGTTTTCTAGACATAATGATATGTCTGCTGTTGGTGTACCTTATTAAATAAATAAATAAGAATTTTAGAATAATCACGGTCATCGTGATTCTTCTAAAATTCTTGCTCATCATTTCACGGCTGATAACGATAAAAGCAAATTGAAAGTGAGAGATTACGAAAATTTAATTCGAACATTTTTAAATATTATAATTAAAGTTGAAGAAATCCTAACATTCTCAACTTGTCTGTAATCGTTAATGAATTCTATTTAAAAACGACCAATTTACCTAACAATCTATAATCAAAGTTTCAAAGTACAGAACAGATTTTCTAATCAGTACCTATTAACTGGAATTATTTACAACCTCCGGCATTAGTAATAAACTTGTAAATGTCATGACAACAATTATATCGATGATAATGCCTCCTTAATATTTTAATGATTGAAGACTACTATAAACTGTTGGTTCTGCGTCAACAATTTACTTCTAAATAAAGATTATTCTGTGCAGTTTACGAGATAAATTTTGCTTTTGACAAGTTTTATATTTTTTTATGTTTACAAGAATGTCAGACATTGAAAAAAAATATTCTTGCGGATTTTATCGCGGTATTTTATATTATTATTTTTCTCTCGACGCTTTGAAGACTTTGCAACCTTTGTGGTCACGTGGGTTAATAAGTCGGTTAAATTAGAGCTTAGATCTATTCACCGGTTTACGAGTTTGCTTCAAACATCCACGAACTTTAGCAATTATATTAATAAGAAGTAGGACACATTGAGAATCTTGGATGGAGTTGAGGTTTGGTCACATAAAAGTTATAGTATGAATATATTCTTAGCACCTTAATATTATTGTAAGGGTATTTGTGCCGTTTTTTGATATAAAACGCTGAGCGTTTGACAGATCGAGGCTATAATCATTGACGTTTCATCCTCTCCCAGTGACCGTCCGAGGTTCGTAGCCCGTTTGTGGGTTGCCCTCAGCATGGTCGCTATACTCTAAGGGTTGTGAGCACCTAAAGCGCTCACCGAAAGTCCGATGGGTTTGTATAAGGCCCTTGGTAGGCAAAAAACGTAATGTCTTGTTAAAAAGGAAACTGAGGCAGTTAGTCATTGACACTCGTACTGGTCAGTTGATTAGTGATATCTTTGTGAAAGTATTTCTTTAATGAGAGTGATTCTTTTTATTTTAATGAGAATCGCTTCAGTTCCTAACAATATATACAAACGATTTCATCATCATAAGACTAGACAGAGTAGTATCCATTGCACCCACGTTTTAGAAAATGTTATATCTGTCTCATGTGATAAGGAACAGGCTAACAATAGTTGGCAACTCAAGTATTATTCTAACAATTTATACTTTTTATTTTTAGATATAGGGAGCTCTGCTATAGGCAATTCAAGAGCTTATAGATTTTTAGAGATCCCGCTACTTTTTAAGAGCAATTTTGATGCTTACCATCTTGTGCTAGTCTCGACATTCATTTATACAAAAAAGGTGCGATAAAACTTGGATTTACTTTGCTGAAGGAACAAGTTTGTTCCACAAACATCGATCTTCATCTTGTCTATCAATTTCCACAGCCTTTTCCATCTTCATATCCATTAACTTTTTCACATTCTTGTGAAACTTAGTGGTAAATAAAACATTGAATATAGCCTTAAAATTTTTGCGTAACCTGTTTTGATTACTTACTGTATCGGCAAATCCAAATATTTATTTCAAATAGTTCCTTACTCGACACATTCCATTTATAATTGACCTCGTTGCATAGTTCTAAGCTAACTGACTAAGTTATACATGCGGGCTATCTAGATAATCATTGTGGCGCAAGTTGCTCGTGATCAGTTTTTGTCTGGGTTGATTAAAGCTGCAAACATTGCTGATAAGTACGCATTGTTGATAAGTAAACGTATAAATATTTATTTGAAAATATTGTCTTAAATTAAAGATTGAAATTATTTTACATTCAACGATAGCCATCATGATGTAATGTTATGTAATATGTTAAAACTCACGTGCAAGAATTTTCCTTCGATTGCAACTTGTAATTAAGTGCAACGAAATTAGACTCATTATTGTATTAATAAGTTTGATGCCATTCAAATAAATGATTAATGAGTAAGACATGTTTGATTTAAAACACCTTAACCCCCAACATATTTTAATGACCTGTAAATGAAAATGCCTGTAACAATTACGTGCCCCAAATCTATTGCCATCGACTATAAGAAACCACGAAGCACTGCTATATTAAGTGAAGAAACCAGTACCCCTTAGGATTTATGCTCCACCACAGCGGGTAGCGGGCGGGGCTGGTCGTTTAAAAGATATATTAACTGAGAAAGTGCAAGAGAACATGGCAACTGGTATGCATCACGTCCGTGCAGCATGATTTACAAGCCGTTATTACCCTATGAGCAGTGTTTTTTATTTTGAAACCGCTAAATTGTTATACATGATTTTTGCTGACTTTAACTGGTGTATTTGTAGGAGCATTTGATGCCAAAAGCCTGCCTTGGATTAGTTATGACATGAGTTCTGAACCCCTATATTATTGATTATCACACCATGGTTTTTGATGTTAAGCGATGATGCAGCCTATGGTGAAGCACGCTTGTCCAGGAGAAACCGATTCATTCGCGACGTGAAGAGCCCCAAATATGAACAAATAATGTAGGTATGGATAATGATATTCTATCTTATACAAATTAATAAAACCATAAAATCAAAATTTTTCTTTTCTTTCTTTCTTTCTATCCATTGAATATTAGCTTCTTATTTGATTTTTTTCTGAGTGAACCGCTAGATTCTAAATTATACAACTTAGAATCTAGCGGCAGTCAATTTTCATGTACATTATACATTTACAGCTACATCTTCTTAAAAAAACCTTGTACATGAAGATTGTTCTTAAAAAATCGTCCTGAAAGTTAGTTTTTTACATAAACGATTTTTGCTTCTATAAGGCTTGGAAAATAACTATTATTTAAGATCCTTACTGTAGGTTTAAAGCAACCATGTATAGACTTCATTTTATTCAACTGTTTTTGTGGCGGCCAAAAAGTTTTATAATCTAAACAAATAAAAAGCTTTCAAATTGTTCACATTAATATTTATAACATAGTAGAACTGAGTGTCACAATCACAAAGACCAACGTTGAAGAGATCCAAGTTTCGTGTCGACCAAATGGAATTGTGTATACTATATAACAGTATGGTCATATCTTTTTTATGATCCACTTTAATGTTATTAGTTGGACGCTGGCACTGATTTAAGGATAATGTTGCGCGATAATACACTCTAAGTAATGTGAAATAAGTAGCTAGTTTTGTCTTTAATAAGTTTGAAGGATTTTTATAGCTTAAGAAGGCAGACAAGTATAGATCATCTGATGTTAAATGATGTTTCATAAACACATACCAGAAAAACTTGGTGGGTTGTATTGCGTGCGCCGTATGACTCTCGCTCTGGGATCTGGGGTTTGAATCCTGGATGGCAAACTGATATCTTTCTTCTCAGTATCTACTCAGAGTCTTTAATATACACGGCAAAAAGCGGGTGCTCTGGTTACGCTTCTGCCTACCTCTTCAGGAATAAAAGGCGTGATTAAGTATGGAAAATAGGAATTATCGAAGGCTGTTTGACCCTCCGTAAATCTACTTATCATACGAATTGTAACAACAAGGTCTACTTCACGTTGTTTTTCTAAGGTATAACACCAACCAAGTCGGCCCGGTCGGCGTTCTAATATTATAAATATTCTAGCTAGTATTATCTCTAGTAAGAATTATATTGATATTGCTATTGTTTAATTAATATTCTTATATATTATTATAAACCAAAGTCTCAAAACCCCGCCGCGTCACTCTGTCTGAACACGATAAACTCGAAAACTACTGAACAGATTTCAATGAAATTTGGTATGAATATAGTTTGAGACCCTGGGAAGGACATAAGTTATTATTTATCCTTGAAAACCTCTATCACGCGCGTGAAACCGCGAGCAAAAACTAGTAAAACATATTATATAACTAGAATGTCGGACGTAAGCTCAATTAAATGGTATGCAGCATATTGATGTAAAATACTAGCTGATGTTGCTATTGTTTTTACGCCGATACTTTACATGCGATTGCATATGCGTTTTCTGGGATCTCTAACATGAGGTAGAGAGTGAATTTCGGTGTATTCGGTGGGATGTTTTAAGCGCGTAAAATAATGTTATATTTTGCTTTACCAAACAACTAAACTAAAGTACGATACTCCTAATAAGATATTGTTCATTAAAACTAGCAACACTATTAAGATTTTCATCTTTATTTTATATTCGTTTATCAATTTCCAAATATTCTTTGAATAACTATGAATTCAGTACGGTTATGTATCAGTATAAAATATTGCGGGTCCCTATTAAGTAATGGGGCAATAAAACGTTTCCAGGTAATATCACGCACATTACGATATATCTCGATTCTGCGGTTTATTATGAAAAAAGTCGAGTTTAGCTTTTAAATTATAATTTTTCCAGGCATATTCTGTTGTATGTAGGTGCGTTGGGGTTAAATCGGACGCTTTTTCAACGTGTTAAACAGTGTTCTCGAATTATTTTTTTACAAGAATTTTATAGAAGTTATCATAATGAATTATTAACTTAGCTATATGTTATTAAATATACTAAATGGTATATATTTTTTCAATTTCTTAAATATAACAGTTCATGTTTTATAAAGCTTTAAAAAAGTACCATACTTTTAGAAATGTGTGAGAAAGATAGGACCTTCACAGGTATAGTTCGGACTACTCTCTAAAACCGTCTATGTTAAAGGGATTCTAAAATCCATAAAAAGAGTATATTCTGATCTAGATAGTCATTTATAAACATTCAAAAAATTTAATAAATTTCTTAAGATATTTTTAGTAGCGAACTTTGTTTTTTTAATAGTTCTAGGCATACGATCTTACCCCACATGAGTGACACTGTAGATATTTTTAAAAATATTCGAAGAAATAGTACATACACGTGTAAATAAGTAACAAATAAACAAAATCGATCATTCACCTGAACTAAAAAAAAATACATAGTTACTGAGTTCAGATGTTTTCGTGTATAAATTTTGACACAAACTTGCAATATTTTACAAGTGCTAGGTCGAACGATTTTTATCCGTTCTTTAACGACAAATAATTGTATGGGTAAAGTACGGATCTCAGGGAATATAGGTATTTCGACAAGTTTGAATAAACAAGTCACAAAATTTATTTCCTTTATGATACTATATAACTAGAAAGTTAATTGAAAACAGTAAATACTCAATTAAAATTAGGCGAATTCTTGCGTGGGGTTAATCCGGATCTGCCAGGGAACGACAAAATCCGATATTCTGTTTCTTAGGACCGTAAACATTATTTATTTGACGGAATCAATCATGTGAACTAGTGGAACGTAGAGAACAAGATGGGGTCGCAGGTAGTGTTGTCCAAAAATAAAAATTATAACACAATTGCGAGTTATTTGATTTATACGATGTTACACCTCCTACGATCTTACCCCAACGCGCCTTATTTATAATTGTATGTAGATTATACAAAGAGCTATCATTTAATTTAACGATTTAAAACCACGCTACAAATAGCCCAGAAATTATAATATGAATACAATACGGAATTAAACATAATTATTCGTCCGAAAATCGACCTTTAACTTAAAAATTATCCTACGAAAATCAACCTTAAGTCATAAAAATATTATTTAAACTATATTTAAAATTGTATCTGAACCTATTTAATTAAAATAAAAACAACGTCTTTCCATTCAAAGCTAATAAATATAAGCCCGACTTTGAAATTGCGTGCATATTAATCTTTAACTATCGCACGTTTATGCTGAAGGAAAACATTGCAAGGAAACCGACTTGCCAACGGGTTTTTAAAATAAAAGAGCTAGTTGTCGCCCATTAGTCTCGATTACTTGAATTGTAAACCGTGAAGTTCGAGATTTGATGATATAGTAATAATATCAGCCCTGTATTATATACTGTCCCACTGCTTTAGACGGACCTCTTCTGCTACTGAAAGGGATTAGGCCTTAGTCCATCACGCTGGCCTAGTGCGGAATGGTCAACTTCACACATCGTCAAAATTACTATAACGAACTTTTCAGGTATGCAAGTTTCCTCACGATGTTTTCTTAACAATTAAAGCAAGCGATAATTCACAAAGAATACACACATAATTAAAACAAAAGTCAGAAGTGTACGCCCTTGTGATTTGAACCTGCGGTCATTTGTCTCGGCAGTCCGTTCCACACCCAACTAGGCTATCTCCGCTGAAGATACTATTTTTAAATATATTTTTTTATTATATAAATTTTTGACACATCAAAATTGTCCTAGAAATGTTAATATCTTATCTTATCTCCTCAAAATATTCATTTTTGACATATCATACGTGAAAAACGACTGTATCTATAGCAACTCAAACTACGCTGGTAGGAATAAAATCTGACTGTTCTGCATGAAGATCCATCTCTGCTTACCCTCACCATGAAGTATGGAAACATAAAACGCCCTTATCATAAACAAAACCGCACTCAATAAAAGCACACGGATGGATTATTGAATTAATTCGAGGTAAAATTCAATTACTTGCTTCAATAATTATATGACCTATGAAATTAATTCCTTTTTATGTGGACTCGTGATACTTTTGATAATTGCAAACGTTAAAAATGCCCCAGGGATTGGGACCATAACTCAATTCCTTTATATTTTGAAACCTGAGGTAGAAATTAATTGGCATTCATGAGCATACGTTATATTGAGAGATGGTACGTGGTGGGTTTCTTGTATGCGTATATCACGTACGGGACTGCCTCGTCTCGTATGTGAACGATTCCCGCATCCTAGGAAAGGTTCTTTTAAGTTGTGTTAGTGCAACAATATTGACGCCGTTTCTTAAGCGCCTTGAAATTTGACAAAATTTTCCAATAGATATCAAGCAATGTTCACCATGTCTTGTTTAAAGCATTAAAGTCAATACTATTTCTAAACATTGTGAGATTTCATTAAATATCTCTGGTAGCTTCGGCGATAGCCTAGTTGGGAGTGGAACGGACTGCCGAGACCAAGGTTCGCCGGTTCAAAGCCCAAGAACATCTGTAACTTTTCTATAAAGTCTGTATTGTTTGTGAATTATCGCCTGCTTTAACAATGAAGGAAAACATACAGTTGGCAAGTGTATGTAATAAAGGGCTGATATTATTACTCCAAAATATATAAAATAACAAGATGAAAGAGAAGAAAACGTCTCTCCAAATAACAAGATTTAGGTCAAAAATCTGCTAAACATAGGAGGCGCCAATCATTATCTGCGACTAGACAAGTCACAAATCCTCGCCAAAGAACACCGACTCCTGCCCAGGATGATTCGCGAAGCTATTGAAATTAAAAAACATCCTAATTTCAATAGGGAAGATGGTTGGAAGCTTACACAAGCCTGGAATCCAGTTCTACATTTAATTAAATCGGAACCCAAAAGACCGGCTGCCAGACTTCAAGACACTGTAAGCTCATTCTGCGTAGATCGGACCACCAACAGCTAAAAATTTTAAAAATGTTGTATAATTGTAAAATGTAGGTAGTTATTGTAACTTTGACTTTGCGGATGAACAACACCTCAGTCCCCCCCGTGACCATGAAGGCTGCAGTCTTCGAAATGTCGGGAGAAAATAAAACACTAATACCGCGATAGAATCCGAAAATTAGTTTAATTTCAATGTTTAAGGTCGAAGTTATAAAACCGCAGATATGACGGAAGAAACTGGAATTTTTAACAATAAATTATTCACAATAGAGTATTACGATTTATAAATGAATCTGGAAGCGACTTCAAAACTAGGATACTACAAGTTAATACAACACCACCCCGTAACACACCCATAAAACTTTAAACTCACCATTGACGAACTCCACGGAGATATAAATTTATTCAGCCTCCCTTACAAATCGGTTCTTCACACTTTTACCCGATGTTCATAAAAGTTGGCAAATCGTGTAGTAAACTCAGCGACTTCAGAACTCGGCGCCTGGCTTCCCGAAACTCCCGGTATCAGGACGGCCTAGCATGAAACCGACAAAACTTCGCCCATTGCCGACGAATTTAATACGAGTTTTGTGGTATTTCAGTGACGTTATCGTTATAAAATCGACGCTATGTTTTTCTTTCTCGAGTTTTTCTATGTCAAAACAACGAATGTGCGTTGAATCTCGTACGTCTTTTCGAACGCACTTATCATGTATACATATTATAAAATAAAGTCCCTTTTTCTATCTGTCTGTATGTTATCGATTTTCTCAAAATCTACGGAACGGATTTTTATGGAATTTGGTATTGATATAGTTTAAGACCTTAAGAAGGTTATAGGCTACTTTCTATCCCGGAAATATATATAGCAGGACTTTTATCCCGGAATGCTTCTTGACACGGCTGAAACCGCGAGCAGAAGCTAGTTTAAAATGAAAATATTGAGTACTAATATTAGGTCAATGCTGTTATTTGTTATTATATTCGCATAACATCAAACGATTGATATTATTGTAAGGTCAAACTACAAAGCAATTAGCAAGCACTCCTTAAACATCAGAGTTGACATTAATTAACTCTAAAATAACTCTGCAGATAATGTAAATACTAAAAGAAAAGATAAATTTCTACAATAACATAATAATTATTATTTTTAAAGTAGAAAGCCGCAAGAGAACAAATAGGTCACTGGTCACCTGATATTAAATGACCGCTACTCTTGGACGCCTACAATACTAATTACATGTCAGAAGAAATGTGGTGTTGTTATCTCTGAGTGATAGTGATAACTTTGAAGCTGTATATAATAATAAAAAAAAACATAAGCATTTAAAAAATATATTATAAAATTAATTTAAAAAGAAATTGATTATGTTACTAAAGAATATTGTAATTAAAACAAATAAAAACATTTTGATATAGAAAATTAAATACACTAGGTATGCTCGTAATTTTACCGGTAAGCCAACCCATTAAGACCCAACATATGCATGATAAACGGACACCGGCCCTATCGATCGGCAAAAAAACCGGATGATTTTAAAAAACCATTCACGTCGGCCTAATTGCAAAATAAAAACCAGAAGCCATCTGTGAATTAAAACAAAAAGCCGTACGATTAAATTTGGCGAACATTGGCCGGTAACCGGTGATCCACTAATGATGTTTCGTTTAACGGCCACAATAAAAATACAAATAGCCGATACGGACGAAAACTGACACAGCACGTGGTCCCTACTTTGGGAAACGGCTGTGCGAGGATACGATACATTTGATATCGCCCCTCAGCCCCCGCCGCCCTCGAAGCCTTAGCGAGTTGGATCAGTCACACGAGTCCCTCCGAGCAGGGCGGTCGCGTCGCAACAACTTTCCAACTTGCTGTTACGTCATACGAGGGTGATTCGAGTGTTAGATTCAGTGGGATGGTGTTTCGATGATAGTGAAATGGTGCGTAGACGCGGAGTTTGTCGTGTATCGTCGGGCCAACTGTGCGCCGCGCTGTTATGGCTGCTCACCTGTATACATGGTAAGTTTGATAATTTAGGGTTGTGGAGCATTCGGACACGGTCCGATTGGCCGGTTGTCGCTGTTGTTAGTTTTTCAAACCGTGTGTGAAACTTGACTTTCAAGTCTCGTAGCGTCGGTAAATTTCGCGCTGTTTCACATAAAAATTCAATGGAGTGCCACTATCGGATTCTGTTTGCGATTTCTAAATTTGCAGTTGAAAAGTTTGTGAGGAAGGTTGGGGAGTTTATTTTATTTTGATGTTCGTGATCGGTTCTATGTTAGTTTCGATGAGGCGATGGTGCTTCCGTATCTCATTTGAATAAATAATACTTAACATGCTGTTTGTATGTTCGTGATTTATAGCTTTATTTACTTTCTCTCACAGTGTTTTTATTCCCTCAATGTTCGTAAATATCATTTCTTTTTTCGTATTCGCACTTAACAGGTTTTCGTCTATTTGAACAATCATAAATATTTTTTCGTGAAATAATTTCGGAAATGGTTTTTATTGTATCATTCGGTTTCGGATGTATTACGACTGTATTATATTTTAATTATTTGTTTGTAAATAATTATCTTTAATTTTAGAACTGCTACGTTCTAAAATTATTATTTATAATTATATTTCTTTATACTCAGTTCCCTTATAGTATTGTGTAACTCCTTTGGCTATCAAGAATATTTTTTACAAAGTGTAGAGCGCAGAGCTGGAGTAACCAAATCTGTTCATATAAGAGTGTTAAATTAGTAGAAAAGAATGTTAAAACGTATTACTTAAAATATTCTAGTTTGAAATATGTTATGAAAATTTCAAGAAAAATAAAATTCAGTTTTTATAACTTTTTGGGTTGTGACGGCGACGTAGCCGACATGGAGGTGAAAATGATTTTAATCATACAGACGAAGAAGGAAAGAATTTTCGTCAGTTATTCAGTTACTGAGTTGATCGCTCCAATAAACCTAGAAAAAATATTTTTTAACTAAAGGGTATTTTGGATAGCGGTAAATATGTCTATTGAGTTTTTATGATTACAGCTAGATTTTGCTCATTGACTGCATTAAATCCCTTTTTAGGGTTAATATAGCAATACTGAAAGATTTCCAAACCCGGTGCAGTAGATATAAAATTTTAAGGAATAAAATAAACATTTTTTTATATAAATAAAATAACATTAAATAGTAAAAATAACACCATACATTTAGGCAAGCTTTTTGGAAACAATAACATAATTATTACTTAGAAGTTTATGGCTCTTCATTTCTTACTTTACGGTATTAATCCATAGTTATCGAATATCGAAGGTGTAAAAATGTTTTATATTGAATATACAAATTCAAAAAGATATATTTCAACAATTCAAATATAACATTTAATTTAACTTGTATTCAAGTTAGTACTACATGCAACGCAATGTTGTCCGCGCCACAGAATTATCTTGAGTTGTCACTGTTGTGACCGCATTCCTAGTTCAGAGTTAATTTAGATTTTACAATATACGATATATCTTAAGAATAAAACATAAATTCACTAAACTTGTCATAATATTTTCTAGTGAAAATTTATGTAAAGATGTACGTTTATATAGCGGAGGCTGGCGCTGGCCATTATACATGGTGATTAAATTTCTTCATATGAAAAACGTATAAAATCAGAATAATTTGTAAACTACTGGCATAAAGTATAAGAAAAAAGAGAGGTATTTGGATTACTAAAGATCTGGCTCAATATACGAAATACATCAAGCTGTCATTTCATATATCCTACTAATATTATAAATGCGTAGTTTGTGAGGATGGATGTATGTATGTTTGTTCCTTTTTCACTAAAAAACTACTTTACGGATTTGGGTAAAATTTTACAGTAATATTGGCTATACATCAGAATAATACATAGGCTACAATTTATAATGATTTTGAGTTATTCGGTCATAATATAACGATACATATCAAGTAAGTCGAAAAAAATTTACCCCGGAAATCTCCTTCACGCGGGCGAAGCCGCTAGCAAAAGCTAGTTTTCTATAAGGTACCATTAAAGTAGAACTATGTATTATTATGAAGACAAATATGTCTACAGCGTACCACTTTTGAAAGATGTAGATATTCGACAGATGTTTAAAGCCGAAGTTTGTACTAATAGTCGCAGGTTATCTGGTCCGAAGTCTTTGTGGGGAACTAACACAAGTTTGGAAGTTAGCGTAACTTCGCTGAAGACTGGATAGCATATGTTCCGAACGTTATTGCTCGATGTACTTTTGAATGTCATGAATTTTGTATAACGTATTTCTTATGATTGTCAGCTATTGACAAGACTTTTGCAAAGAAAAATATTAAAAACTTGTTTTGATTTAGCGAAAATTGCTGTGGTATCGTTAGCTGCTTTAAGCAAATAAAAATTTGGAACTGTCATTAGTTAATATGAAAAATATTTTGGGATTTTGAAGGTTTTATTTGTCTTACGGTTTTAGGAATGATAAGATTTTTTGAGATATCAAGCCTCTTTGTAAATCCGATATTGTGATAATTTGACAGTATTATTAAGAATACTTATTGTCAAGCCTGGTTATTGAAAATTTTTGAAGATGTAGAAGGCGATGGTAGATTGATAGTGCATAAGGATTTCCATTCAAAAAGTTTAAACCCGCTCTCTACATATTGCCTTTACCCGCAAGTTCGTAGAAACAATAATTTTACATCTCGTGCTTCGCTTCAAAGGGGCTATCTCTGAACGGCTATAATAGATGGGGAGTCTATTTCATTAATCCATTCTCGGTAGTAGGTCTTCTGTATGCCTATACGTAATAGTTTCAGTAGTCTATACGTTACGGGAATTTTATTAATATACTATATTTGATTATTAAGTAATCTCTCTCGTATTCGAAAGGTGGTTTGGGTAGCTACCAAAGCAATGTCTATTTCTGCCACCAAGTAGGAGTGTGTAGTCATTGTTGAGTTTCCGTTTGAGGAACATTGTAGCCAGTGTAACTACTCGGCATAATAAGATTTAAAATCTCATGATTCAGGATGGCCAGCGCAGTGGAATGCCAAAAAAATACTTTACAATTCAAGGTGTTAGTGTTTCTACTGTTTAGTGATTGACTGATTGGTCGTATCGCTTACCATCTGACGAGCGGCAGCTCATCTCGTCATTTAAAGCCATAAAAAAACTAGAAAGTAACCCGGGATCTGTTCCTAACAAAATCCTACAAAGGTTTTAGCAGACTTATCCACAAAGAACAGACGGTGAAGATCGCGTTGAAAGTATTAAAAATAATGAATTTCATTCTATTATGAATATCCCTTCTTTGTAGAATCAGAGTGATATTATCAAAGGGATTATGATCGACGTAAGGTATCAGATTAGGGACCTTTTACTGAGTGAAACCAGTTTATCTTCTCCCGTACACTTTTGTATGAACAGCTAAATGATTATCGAATTTCCCTTGAAATAAGTTTCTTATGTCCACATAGGTTTTCTGGGTTATAATGTCGTTTGTAATATTAAAGTTGATTGGTTAATGAATGTATCTTGCAGTGATTTTACTTATAAACTAGTTTTTGTACGTGACTTCGCATTGGTGAAAAAGTTGTTCAGGTATAAAAGTTCTGGTTTTTTATTTTCTCGAGATAAAATGGAGCCTATATTTTCAATTAGATCTCTAACAACATATCCGTGAAGTTTTCATGTGATGCGTGTAAAAAATACAGATACAAAAATACAAAAAATATGTTTTGGTTTCTGTTGCTCTAATAAAGATTTTATTTTATTCAACATCTATAAAAAAAATGCTTTATTCATCACGTAGGCGAACATAGTTGCACTTATGATAAGTCAAGGAACATGAGTATATTTCATTATTACTTAGATAAAGTAGCTTATATAAACCAAAAAAACCAGCTATCTATAATGCACAGACTTTAATCTGTTACAATTTAATTATATGTATAGGTAAGGTAATAGTATACCTTATAATCTAATATCTAAAATTATACCTGCAATATAGACAGACGAACCGATATTCAAGTAGTAAGTTGCTAAATGTAGGCTTCCAGTGGGTCATTCCGAAAGTCTTTAGAGGGGGGCGGGAGTCAGTTATATTCAGCATTGGACTTTCTGTATGTAATGATAAATACATTTATTAATCTTACGTATGTTGGCTTTAAATTAGAAGAAATATATTTTGTGCCACACAATAGTTTCATAGTTCTAACAAAAAGAAAATATTTACACTTATGCATAATTCTTGTATTAGTAACTAAGAGGTTGCCTAATTCCAACGCATTTTAGATCCAAACTAGTATTTACAGTTCACATAAAGATTTGATACGGTGCGGAGATTGAACCCTCAGTCTTTTGTTTCATAGATTACTCATTACTTACTAAGTTATGGATGCTTTAATATTATTCTTTAATATTCCTGAGATTTATTTTGTTGATTTAATTATAGTACATTACATTAAAAGCACTAGAAAATCATACATAAAGGTTTTGAAAGGAAAATGAAAAATGTTGTTACTGCCCGAAATAATTTTCACACTGCTACCTTTTGGCAAAGATAGACAAACCGATGCCTATTCAGACGGACTGACATACGACAGATCAGATAAAATATATATACATAGTATGTAGTAAACTTGTGCTGTAACAATGGGTTATCCACCTGGATAGATAATTCTTCGTTATGTCAAATTTACACATTTGGTATTCAAACTTCTGTATCTTTCGTGAAACATTATATTTCACATTTCCTTTATTAAACCAAATGTAATAGACACGTAATTACATGCTTTCAGCAATATGAATAAATAATTATAGAGAATTTATGTTATAACAGTGAATGAAGGGCGCAAGTTCCTTCCCTATCATTTGTTCGTGATATATTATTTGAATAAATACTGTAAAAACTAAAATTTTTATATTCTTTTGATATGACGTTAATTAGTTATATTTTACACAACGCTTCATAAGTACGGTAGCATACTTGGGTGTATGCCATGTTAGAAATAAAAAGAGAAAACACAGTTTCTTTGTTTAGGATAAATAGCGAATTAATTATATAATGATTTCTTACGTTTAGGCAAATTTTATTCAACGAAATAAACCTAGTTTTCGGATTTTATTGGTGTTCTTTGTATTTTAATTTTCTCCCGACTTTCGAAATAATTGTAAAAATATGTAGGTAGATATTTTAATATTTATTTTTCGGACAACCTACGCTTTAGTTTGCTGTAACCGTGAAGTCTGCAGTCTTCGAAACGTCAGGAGATAGTTATAATTAAATCCCGCAATAAAATCTGAAAATAGATTTATTTATATGAATTAATTACATTTTAATAAAACCTCGGTAGTCTGGTAAAGTACCTGGCTGGAAAGAATAATATTCTAAATTCAAACGGCAGCTCTGAGTTTTCCTGGGATTCATGCATCCGATAATGTTAAACATTTTGTATAAACGTATTATTTACATAAATTAAACCAAAACATAATTAACTTGCAAAATACAAAGTTGTATCAGTCGAAAACACCCAGTAAATATAATTAACATTCATCTCTAGCAATCCAATCCAAAGTCCTAAAAGTTGAAAACATTCAAAGTAAATTAACACGGTCATGTAGAGTTAAAACGTAAGTTGGTTTGGCGGAGTTTTCATCGGTAGGGGAAGGAAAAGGTCAGGGAAGGAAAGGAAAGGGAAGGGAAGACCTTATGATATTCTAATATATCTCCTTGCTTCGAGTCGTGAATTTATTGCTAATTGGCGAAGTTAATGTATGGGCAAAGTTATAATTTTAAATATAAAAATTGCCGTTACTAATGGCCGTACCAACTGCTTATATTTCATAAATCTACACTATTAAGTGGTAAAGTTTGTAACCGCAAGATTTGTAGAGGGTAATCTCTAGAACTATAGAGATAATTTAAAATTCTTATATTAACAGAGCTACTGTAACACAGATTTTGTTTCATTTTGTTTCAAGTACTCTACCACTGGAGAATACTAATGAACATTTTTTTATTTTTTTCTTCACTGGTTTTATTGTATTATTATACATTAATTATTACTTAAAGCTTCACTTATAACACTAATCAGTGTCTCGTTTCTTTGACAATCAATGATGACGTTGACAAAACGATGGATGGTTAAAAACTATTTATTGGTGAAAAATTATAATTCAATATTTAATTTCGTTGCAGACCCAGCCGCTAGAAGTCCGTTATTCGAATCAAAAGTATTTATCTATTAGAGATACTGAACGTCCTATTAGTAAAAGAATTTTCAGATCAGAGCAAAATCGCAGTGCGTTCAAACAAAAAAAAAACTAGCTTCATATGAGATCAATGAATAGCATAAGCCTTAGCAAAGCTCCCGTCTCTAGAGTTATACTAATAAAGACGTTCTGAAACCTCATTCCTCATTTTATTTCAATCTTGTATAAAATTTTATATTAAACCCGTTTTGAATTCATATTCCACATTTGCATTTCGCGCAATCTATTTCAAACAGATTTTACCCGATAACCGATTTATTCGCAGCACATGTACTGAATAAAAATGTTATAGAAATATCTCTGTCATTAACATATTCATATGCCAGTTTCTATGAATAGTTCACACTGAGCCGACAATATTCATTACTTTTTATAGACGCCAAAACATCAAACATCTGATGGTGAGTGATATCTGCTGTTAACACAATACAAGAAGTATCATGCACCGCCTTTTAAGAAAGTATATGAGTTATGGACATGGTGTCAAATTGATGCGTTGGTTGCACCTTTGCCTTACCCTTTCGGGATTCGGTTGATGTTTTTTTTGGTTTTGAATTGTGGATCAGGCGGTCATACTAAACCAAATTTACAGCAAAATATATCTTTCACAGTAAATCTGTACTAGTTTGTCTTACGTGTCTATTATATCGATCAATTTACATTCTGCACTGAACAGCGTATATAAAACGAAAACCTAAAATTCTTCCAAGGAATTTTATTGTCATTCGGTTTTACAGTGTATCGATTTTGAGCCTATTTTTACGTTTTCTTTCACGAGTCTCAAGGTCTTAATTTAATTTACTTTTGATAGGCTTGAATATTGTTATAGGGGTAGGGATGTACCGTTGGGGTAACATCACACAGTGGCGTAATATCGATAAAGTTTTATTTTGTGGGTCCCTTGGTGTGCTGCTGTCGAAACGTGAGAATACTATGAACTTTAAGGGGCTGTTTCACAACTTCTGCGTTAATGCTACTCGTCATATAAATATAAACCGACCAAATACAGAAGACAAAGACACTAATCTATGCTATGTAATAAAATAAGTACTATTTGCATCAGCTGCTTAATACGATAACTGTCAAAATAATTAAGCATAAGAATAACGTGTTTTATTTATTTATTTATTTATTTATTTATTTATTTATTTATTTGTACAGCCAACAAAACATACACTTTACATAGTTTTTTTTTTTAAGAATTCGGTAAGTAATTTCTGCAGTGCTGTTTCAATTACAGGCTGTCACAGCATGAACATTTTAAATACATAACAATTAACAATTGGCTGCACCATAAGTGCAGTATATTCTAAATATAAGACTGAATATAAAACTGAATTTAGGTTTCAACAAGCGAGTTCAATATTTTCTTTTGAAGATAGGAAGGGAGTCGTTAAATATGTCAATACAATCAGATTTTTCTACAATTCGGTTATATAATCGGGATAAGCGAGGGACAGGCGAGTGGCTACCAAGGTTAGTTCGGCTGAATCTACAATTAAATAAGGGACGTGGATATCTAGGGATTTTAGTAGGTACATTAAGAGAGAATTTATTGAGAAGAGGTGGACAATCTATATCACCGTTGACTATTTTATACAAAAGCATCAAACTAAGTTGATCACGTCTGTTTTTCAAAGTTTGCATTTCAAAGTATTTAATTTTATCAGTGTAAGTTTTGACATGTTTGGGTGGCCTAAATCTATAAGCTAAATGTCTTAATAACTTTTTTGTATTCTCTCAATCCGATCACAATGAACTTTATAAACTGGACTCCACACACCACTACAATATTCCAATCTGCTTCTTACATAACTGTTATACAACATTAGGGTAGTAGATTTATTCTTAAATTCTTTACCATTTCTTATAACAAATCCTAGTGATTTATAGGCAAGGTCAATAATATTATCAATATGATTAGTAAATTTAAGCTTAGTATCTACAACCACACCTAGATCACGAACTTGGGGTACTTCATTTAAGATTTCACCAGCAATGCTATAAGTGGTGTTCACTTTGTTACGTTTTAATGTAAACTTGATATGACAACATTTCGCAGGATTAAGAAACATTTTATTAGTTATACACCAGTCATACAATTTATTAAGATCAGATTGTAATAGTATAGAGTCTTCAAAGTCATTAATGACACGAGAAATTTTGAGATCATCAGCAAATAGGTAACAATTAGAGTAGGAGAACACTTCCGGAATATCATTTATAAATACATTAAATAAAAGTGGCCCCAAATTCGATCCTTGAGGAACTCCAGAATGAGCTATAAAAGGGTTAGAGTCAAAACCATCAATAACTACCTTAGAAGGTCTTTGGTACAAATATGATCTACACCAATCAAGAATACTACCACAAATTCCCATTTTAGACAATTTTTCTATTAATATCCTATGATTCACCTTATCAAACGCCTTCGAAAAATCCGTGTATATTGCATCTACTTGAGCTCCTTTGTCTACCGATAGGGTTACATCATCTACATAGTACATAAGATTTGTGGTAGTTGACTTTTTCAACATAAAGCCATGCTGAGAGCTGGATAACAGATTGCGAACGTGATTATAAATATGACTTTGGACTAGAGATTCAAAAACTTTGGCACATGTGGACAAAATAGATATGGGGCGATAATTAGTAATTAAGTTTTTGGTACCACTTTTATGTATGGGGACAATACGTGCCTCTTTCCACACGTCAGGAAACATACCTGAGGTTAGTGAATGTCTAAAAATTATAAATAAAGGTATTGAGAGCTGATCTGCACAGTTTGCCATAAAACCGGTGGCAAATTATCAGGGCCAGCACTTTTCGTTACATCAAGATTTTTCAATTTACTCTTTATGTTACTCAATTCAATAGTTATATCATGTAATTCCTGAATTAACTCTGTAGAAAGTTTGTGAACCCTAATATCGCATGTTTCATCTTTATCAAAAACCGAGGAAAAATGTGTAGCAAACATATTAACAATCTGGGAAGTATTGTTGCCTATAGTGTCGTGTAAGCTCATATTAGATGGATAGTTGGAACTAGACTTTCGTTTGTTTTAATGTGTGACCAAAAGTATTTTGGACATTTAGTTATTAAATTCTCGATTGATGTTATATAGTTTGAATAGCATATACGAATTAATCTATCACAGTCATTACGTAAATACTCAAATTCAATTTTATCTAGCGGATTCCCATATTTTTTAAAATTAGCACGATATTTATATTTACGCTTAAGCATTTTAATTAGGTTAGTTGTGTACCAAACTGGATAGTTATTAGATTTACGTATAGGAGAAAGTGGAACTAGAGATGTTATAACTCTTCTAATAGTTTTATAAAATATATCTACTTGTTCATTCACATCAAGGCAATTTCCTAGCTCAAAATTCCAATCAATTACATCTAGAGTATTTCTAATCAGCTCATAATCGGCTTTCCTGAAATTAGGCACTTGTTTAGATATATTGTTATTTACTTTATCATCAAGATTTAATTCAAGAGTTATTTCGAGAGCAGGATGTAATTTGTCAATAACTTTAATGGGGTATAGACATTCAGTAACACCAGTCTTCATAAACTTATTGCACAATACAAGATCAAGTATTTTATTCTTGTTATTTCTAATGTGATTAAACTGAACTAAATTACTTAAGGACATAAAGTCAACCAAACTACTTTTAATAATACAATTATTATAATTATTAGGTACCATATAGCAATCACTACTACTTTGCAACCAGTCAATTCCACTCAGATTAAAATCACCCACTATCATAATATTATCATTGTCAGGACAAGCATTACTACCTTTGTCTACGTAGTTATCAAGCACTGCTAAAGTGACAGGAGGGGGCAAATATACAGCACATAAATTAAGCGATTTACCATTTCTGTTACAATAAATTTTTACCCAGACATCTTCACAGTCACTCTCCCACTCACTGATACGTTTAGATATATATTTCTTTTTACTGCAATAAGAACCCCTCCTCCCCCTTTCTCTGTGATGAAATATAGAATCCTCCCTATCCCGCCTGTACACTTCATAGTTATTGTCAAATAATTCAGAGTCATAGATAGTATTATTTAGCCAAGTTTCAGTTAAGATTATGATATCATATTTATATTGCAATATTTGTTGTTGAACCTCCGTAGTACTCAGTCTTAAACCTCTAACATTTTGATAGTAACATGAAAGAATATAATTGTTTTTCATTAAGTGTAACAGGGCATCTACTACATATATGTGTGACCTGAAATTATCTAGGTCATATAAGAACAATAAGCCATTTACATAGTTTTTCTAAGGCAGTAAATTTAAAGAACAATAAAGGTTAAATGGCAGTAAAGTTAAGTCAGATATACATAAGTACATTAAAGTTTGAAAATAATGTTACCTTATTAGGCTTTCATTCTAATATATATACACATATTGAATATATATGTATGTAATTGTATTAAGTATTTTTTATTATTTTTTTTTTTTTTTTTATTTCTGCTTTCTTCCCTTTTCTTATAAGTTTAATAATAGCAATTGAGATCCATATCATACTAATACTTCAGTAGCATATTAGAATTAGCATTCTTAACAAAATAAAACTTACAACTTCTACTTAAACTTAATAATAAGCATAAAAGTTAAATCAGTATTCTCACAACTTTCACATAAAATATTACAAATTCAAGAGTAAACTAAGCACAGATAAACACATTTTTTCTCTTTTATCATAATAGTTTAGAACTAAAACAGTAACAAAAAATTAAAAATTAGTTGTGGTTTTTAACCAACAAATTAAGTAACAAGGCACTATAATATGCTGTAGTAATTCTGACAGCTAGTAATACAGTTATAGTTGCCCTATGAGCAACTAAATATCTCAATTCAGGTACAAGATTCCATAAGGTATAAAACTTGCACCTTACATTGAGCAATACAATAAATTAAAGAAAAGAAAATACAATACAACATAAAACAAAAGATTTTCAAGTTCTTTAAATAGTAAAAAAAAAGTTTCACATTTTAGTCATTAAACTGCATAAAGTTATTATTGTGATGTTATGGTGGATACCATGAACATAACACTATAGTTAGGTTCTATAATAAGAACAAGAAATAATTACAATAAAAAAATACAATACAACAATAATCACATAGGCACAAGGTACATATTAATTAAATTGCACAAGAACTTCTATATCGCTGACCAAAACAAATTAAGTAGGCAGCACCAGGTGCATATAACTTAAAGATAATTATTTATAATTTATAACATAAGGTATAGTGGGAAACATGCTATACAACATGGCTATTCAGTAGTATTAATATTTTCAAGATGTTGTGAAAAAATTTGTAAATATACTATACCAGGACTGAGTTACACGAGCATATTTCCCAGCTAAGTAAGTAATGAGGATATCACACAAAAAAAAATAATTACTAAGTTCTTCATTTTAGGTCAGAAAGCGATTCAACTGATTTTATAAATTTATACTCAGACGATTCATCCTTTCTTATATAAATGTTGCCTCCTTTTACCCAAACAAACTTATAGTTCAAGGCTCTAGCTTTGGCCCTAGCAGCTGCATGCAGATGTTTCATGGCTGGAGACAGGTGCTCACATATGTAGATAAGTTGCTTCTCACCTGCTATGCCCAAATCACTTGTGTTAAGTTTGCCCATTTTTGTGGTTGCCTTCTTGTTGTATATGATTGCTGCAGCAAGGAACTCATTGCGCACTTTGGGACAGCTTAATGTCACAATTATTGACCGTGGCCGATTACTTTCCTTGTTGAGTTTTGATACTCTAGTGCAATTATGTATATCAGCCTCATTAATGTTATACTTTACTATATTCGCTATCTGTTTGATAGTTTTATACAGGTTTTCAGTCTTAAATTCAGGGACACATTGTATTTCTACATTGCAGGATCTTGAATGTTGCTCCATCAGAGACAAACGTCTCTTTAAATCAACTATATTTGAATGCAGATCTTTGTTTTCTGTTTGTAGTCCAGTGATAATTTTATCTTTAATATCTAAGTCCTACTTTACTTCAATTAGAGAATCGTTGACCACATTTAAACGTTTCAGGATTTCCTGATTGCATATATCAAACTGGTGAAGAATGTTAGACTTGAACTGATCCAATAATTTTGATATTTCGTCTCGTATGATTTCACGAAAATGGCTGTCATTAGTCGAAACTGCAAGGCTAGCTTGTTTTTTCCGAAACGTGACATTGTCCTGCTCTTCACTAGTTTGAGGAGAATGGAATGTGTTGGCAGGGTCCTTGAGTCTTCTGTTATTACACAGAGAACAAATCCATGACTTTTTATATTCGGCAGTCAAGTCCTTGTATGGCTTCTTTCCCGCTCGTTCAACACAGCCATAGTGAAAAACTATTCGACATTGAGAGCATTTAAGATCGTCTGCTATTGAATTCCGATTTGAACAGCAACCATATTTTATTGTAGATGCCATCATATGATAGATCAAGCAGATTATAAGTAAATGCTCGAGCACAAAATTGTCTTTATAACGGCGTGCACAAGATGGCCTCAGGTCACACATGTATGTTTTAACCCTATTAAATCCGACACTACATCATTTTTTGCACAATTACTATAATAATAATCAATATATTACTGCAATAACAACTATTTCGAGACTGAATTGTTATTATAATTAATTATAATTAATTTTAATAAGTTATTTTACCAGAGCTACAAAAATTTGCTTGTTATAGTACGAGTGTTGCCAGCCGAAAAAAAAAGAAAGAAAGAAAGTTTTAGTAATGACTAGGTGTTGCCTGTAGCGTAGTTCGTGTAAAGATATAAAAGTCGAAAGATGTACCTATTCAACATTAAAAGTAGGTAATATATTAAGCTATAGCTTAGCTGGGAGTGGAACGAACTGCCGAGACGAATGTCCGCAGGTTCAAATCCCAAGGGCACACAGCTCTAATTTATTAAAAGTTATACCTGTATTCTTTGTACTATATCATTTCCTATAACAGGTAAGGAAACATCGTGAGGTTACCTGCATACCTGAGAAGTTCTCTTTAGGATTTTTGAGCGTGTGTGAAGTCTACTAATCCGCACTTAGCCAACGAGGTCGACTAAGGACTACTAATCCCTCTCAGTAGTAGAGGACGCCCGTGCCCAGCAGTGGGAGCGTATAATATAATTAAGATAGAATATGGTCTACCTGTATGCGAGATCTCATTCATAAACTAATCATCCATCCATCATAAACTAAATACTTAACGAAGTAATTACGTCATTTCTTTCTAATAAACATCGTAACACCTTCGCAAATATTAATAAGAAGTCTTACTTCTTACTAACATTTGCGAGATATACTTTAATTTCTTAGCTTGAAGTTCTTGTACCCGCTTACATGAAGATCACAGGACTCATTCAGGGAAATATGTTGCAGTTACACTTATTTTTGAAAGTTATTAATTAAATTAAAGAATCTGAACATACCCAAACATTTATATAATGTGAAACTGATTAGATTGACTTATTTTAACAATGGAACGTCGCTTTGCCCACGCGAAATTATTTATTTGAAATAAATGTATTTAGTTTTAAATTAAATAATCTAAAGGATTTTGAAATATTTTTTACAAGAAGTTTAGCAATTCTTTAGATTATCTTCTACAAGTAATTTCACTTTGTAGTGGATGTCAATTCAATTGTTATAATTCTCGACAATCTAATCCTCGTTGTTCCTATCGTTGAGGTAATATGTCCTCTCTATTATACCTCGCTCAACGAATCAAACTTCCGGATCAATTAAGACAGAATTTTACATAAGTTCACGTCCTAAATCAACTGAAGATCCAATTTCGTTCACGAATTCAGAATTTATAGCTGTTTGGCGAAGTTATTTGCTAGTAATTCACTGTATTTAACACATTATAAACAGTAAGCTACAGATTACTGCCAGATCATACTAAAGTTTATACTAAAGTCAGTTTGCTCCATTAACAGCCCTATTGTTACCTCAATCCATCACGCGCAAGTTATAAAGTTAATACATATTCAGTAATTTACCCCATTTTCATTTATTTTTGTTTGTGTTAAGGTGGTAGCTCAAGGTAGCTCATGGATATTTCGGCCTTTAAAATTTAATATGACGAAATTTTAAAGGCAGAAATATCCATGATTATTAATTATTTTTACATTTTTCTTTCAACTGCGAGAACTAATCACTAACTAGACGTGAATTTAAATTCTTTACTTGCCAATACTTGTTTAGTTACCCAGATTAAAGCCGAAACAAAATGTATGAAAATGGACCTTGAGCTACCACCTTAAGGAAATGTAAAATGGTGCACGTGTGCCTTTAGATTTGACTTAGCGCGGTACACGTCTGGCAGTGTGTATGGTCTGGGATGCCCCGAGTTCGAATCCCAAAGCCGGTGATACTTTTGTAGGATTTATAGTGGTTTACCTGAGACTATTTTCTAAATAATTCTGAGATTAAGCAGGCGGTCGCAAAAAACAAAATATTTCTCAAACTTGCTTGAGAAGTACTTTGGGTCGACACCGTATTGAGATAGAATAAACGCAGGTGGAAGTAGAAGGTAATTTTGGGCTGGGGCAAAATGGGGCATCTAGCACCGGCACTTGATTCCCAGTTAGTTACTTGTGCAAATATGCCATTTGCGTGGGTTTTAACATGCCCTATGCCTTCTGAAAACCCTCTCATAATTCTCCTGATTCCATATAACTATCACTCGCCCAATAAGATTGTTATATATTAAAACTAGGTTAGGTTAGGTAAAATTTGTGAGATTTTAGTACCAGTTCTAACTTACTCAATAGAAGTGGATGGGTTGCAATGGAAGCGACATGCCAACCAACTTCTTAAATGTTGTCAAGATTTAGAATAAGAATACCTATTGATTTATTATATGTTTTAGTTTATTTATTTCAAGTTTTTGTTTTTTTTTTAAAGGCAGGAGAGAGTTAAATAATTTGTTTATTTTATTGATTAGTTAGAAGATGTTTCTTTTATGTATTTGTTTTCATTTAAAGTGTGGGAAAGATGATGATATTCAAAACTAAATACCCTTACCAAAACATACTGAGCTCAAATCTTAGTAAAGCTCGATTAACCGGTACGTCTGTTTGGGGTACAAGGGACTTCCGCCCCTGCGGGCGATACCCGTCCATAAATCACTTGCTCAAACAACTGAGCGGTTAGCGTTATTTTTTTTTTATACCCCTTTTACTTTTCTAATGAATGTACTGGTTTCGTATGGGTGAATGGGGTAGAATTGTATTGATTAATTATTTTGGTAATTTGGTCAATATGACGCTATTTTTTATCCTGGAATGACTTATTAACTGCACTGGATCTGGGCGTAGTTGATAATATAGCGTAGTCCAAATTTAATGTCTATTTCTAACATTACATCATTCGGCAGTAGGCATGAAAATGCCTTTTTTACTATACAGGTTCATTTTGACACTGCATTACTAAATGAAATCATATATTCGCCTTCATCTCTGCTAACATTATGCCAAAAATTATCTACGAGTAACATATGTTTTTGCCAGAAATCCCGGTTTTAGTTTCAAATTTGTTGATCATTTTGTAGTTTAGTAAATGGTGTGTGAGTAAATGTATTTCTGACTAAAAAAAATGATATTGCTCAACTTTTAGCAACGTAGTAATAGTAACTTTAGCGCATGTAAAATATAAGTTATTTTTATGAATATTTATTTTGTTCCAACTTTTTATTTTACGTCTATGTTTAGAATTACTCATGATAAAGTGTTAGTATGAAGAAGAAAAATATATTGTTTCATTTAGTAACGCAATTTTAAAATTACTATAAATATACCTCAAATAACACTAGAAAGTGATTTTTAAAGATGCTAAAGTAGGAATTTGTATGCTGGAAGCTGTTTAGGCACCCCATATAAGCAAGTTTTAACTACAGTTAGAATCAAAGTCTACATCTTTTAAAGGTATATCACAAAACATAAATATTACTTAAACATTGTCACTAATTATAATCTAAATTGTCAAGTTAATTGGATTAAATAAATTGGGCTAAATTATTCAACTTTACCCCATTTAATTTGCACAACTGTTATACCAGTGCCACGGATCCGTTGGCCAAGTAGCAACGCACGTCGGCTGTCAACCGTGACGTCCCGTGTTCAAAGCCCGGTGGGGCTATCCGTTGAGTTTCGGTTAGAAATGCATACATTCACTCCCTCGAACTAGTTTGAACCCCCTCACTGTTACCGGAAATACTGTTCCCGGAATAGTAAAGTAGTTACACACGTCCGACTGTTACGCGTGACGGCTTTTTTTATTTATAATAGATTTTAAAACGAACCATACTTTTGAAGCACGTTGTAAAAGGGATTTAAGTTTTCTGACCGATCTTATGCCAGTCTCTAAGTATCCAGTCAAAAAAGCGTTCACTCGACCAGTTATTCGAGCTTAGAACCTTCGAGCTTAGAACCTTCGAGCTTAGAGCTTAGAAGCTTAGACCAACCACAATCCTAAAACATATGAACCATTCTTTAATAAAAATAAACAAAAATTCCAATACATTTGTCTCGACTCCGTTGGAGCATTAAAAATGTTCACTCAAATTGGCGAGAGAAATCCGATCACTTCACAGATTTACGACGTAATAAAATAAGTTTTGGTATGATAACTGATAAAAGTTCCAGCTTTATATTTGCCCTAACTTGTTATCGAGTAATGATTTTATGATATTTTTTCGTTATTCATCCAGACAGATTTTATGAACTTTTTGTTTTTGTTTTTATATTTGAAAATTGTTTTGTGTGTCTAAGTGCAGTGAATTCTAAGTCTAATATTTGAATACATAATATAATATCAGCCCTTTACTATATGCTGTCCCAGTGTTGAGCACGGGCCTCCCTTTACTGAGAGGGATTAGGCCTTAGTCCAACACGCTGGCCTAGTGCGGAATGGTACACTTTACACACCTTCGAAATACCCATAGAGAACTTCTCAGATATGCAGGTTTCCTCTCGATGTTTTCCGTCACCGTTAAAGCAAGCGATAATTCACAACGAATACACAAAAGTCATAGGTGTGTGCCCTTGGGATTTGAAACTGCGGACATTCGTCTCAGCAGTCCGTTTCACAACCAACTAGGCTATCGCCGCTCTAATAACTTTTGAATAGTAGAGTCAAATTTTGCGCTTCTGTAAGGAGTTACGTTAACTAGACGTATAGCTGACATATCACGTGCAACGGCCCGACTTGCAACGGTCTAAGTGCAGATAAAGGGGCCCCTCATCATAGAACATAGAACATAATGGAGTCAAAGGTTTAGGGTATTTTTATACGGAATGATCAAATATGCAAGTGCCACGACATTAGAGGAATATCGATACATACGTAACCTATAAGATAAGAGCATTTGTTTTAAGATTCCAAAAATAAACGACTTGACTCTAACTGCTTATTAAGTGATTATTCCTTCTTAATGCTCTAAACACAATAAGAATTGTTGGTAGTATAGATATATCTGAGAAAGTCACAGGTAAAGCTGCAAGGAACAACTAGTAAAAGAAAGAAGCCGATTAGAATTAGACCTTCCTTCCACGAAAGAACAAACATTTATGTAAGAACACAACATACCTCATCGATAATACTTTTGTTTATTTGTTTTGTGTCATGTCTTGATAAATATGTATCAGTTATGTTATTTCAAAATGCCTTTGATATTAAAGAACATTAAACCAACTTTTATATAATTCCATATATTTTGTATACATAAATGTAGAGAATACGCGTTAGTTCAGTAATTTAGTTAGTATTAACTTTTGCGCGCGGCTTCGCCCGTGTTAAGGAGTTTTCCGAAATAAAAGTCCTGCTATATATTTTCCAGGGATAGAAAGCCTATAACCTTCCCAGGGTCTTAAGCTATCTCCATACCAAACTTAATAAAAATTCGTTCAGTAGATTTTGAGAAAATCAATAACATACATACAGACAGAAAAGGGGACTTTGTTTAATAATATGTATTGATTACTATTATCTTTATTACAATTCCAGACTATGTGCGACTTTTGATTTACATTACGGGTGAAACGTAGACAATGAAGGCACTATCGTACAAAGGTTTCTTAAAAAATCCCACGCAAAGCCATAGGATATCACTAGCTATTAAAGTAATTAGGATTCTGTGTTACGGTCACTGGAAGCCCTGTAAATAATGGCAAAGGGTTATTATTAATGGTGGTGTTAATTGAAAGCTTTAATAATAGAATATGACGTACATTTTTCTTTGTGAGTTACTGACTTTATAAACTGTTTTATAATCGTTATTGTAAAATAAGTGGGATTTTATTATAATGAATATGTTTAAATACTATAATAACGTGTTAATAATAAATATAATATCATTTTTTTTATAAAATAAGATGTTGGTCGCGGATTCGCCCGCGTCAAAACCCATTCATACTAGAAAAGCACTTCATTCAGGTATCCATAGAACTATGGACAACGCCAGTGCCGTTAATTTTAAAAAAATAACAGACAATATATTTAAATATATCCTATGATAATAGTCTATATTTTTTTTCAAATTCGTTAAGAGCTTACCAACATACAAATAAGCAAACATTATAGTAACTACGCATTAATATTAGTAATATTATATGGCGTGGCAGTCGCCCTATAGATGAATTCACGATAACTCAAAAACATGAACATCACCCAAGCTTTAGTTATATAACACTAATCGGCATTTCATTGCGCTAATTTAGTTATAAATAGTTAGGTTTAAAAATCTTATAATTACAGACAATACAAAGACCTGATCAGACTCAGCAATAAAAAAATATAAATACCAAACTTGAATTACAAAAACTTTTATTACAAAAAAAATCAAATTTGAATTTAGAATTAACACTTTCTCGTATCTAACTTATACATAAGTAGCGTACTTTATAACCCGTTTGTGAACTTAAACTACAAACACTTCATTATTAAAAAAAAAAACATACAATAAATTTGAATTTGGAATTAACACTTTCTCGTATCTAACTCATACATAAGTAGCGTACTTTATAACCCGTTTGTGAATAATACAGTAAGGGTGGACCAAAACGACCGCTCATACGGGAGCCATCGATCAAACAAATCACATCCCATCTATAATGTAAAAGGTTATGTAACTGTTAAATCATTACCATGATTCGACATTTCTTTCGTATATTTTGATTATGGTTATCGTGCTATCATTATGTGAATTATAGGGTACGGGATTTCGTTGTAAGCTTTGTTTTTTATTTTTACTGGCTTTTTGATAAATATAGTCAAGACTTCCATCAACCAAAGAGAGGTGTGTATTTTTTCAGAATTATTTCGACCTCGTTTACTGAATGTACATAAGTTAAATCCAAAAGAAGACTCAATGAAACCAGTCAGTCTTTGTAATTGGACCTGTGTTTTGACTATTTATTCAACAGAAATTCTTTCGCAAGTTACTACTACTTTTAAGGCGAGTTGCTATCAGGCGAGTGACTCTCGTCTCGACATTTCGATGGATAAAAGTATAAACCTCTCAAGTTTTGTGTTTGCGAAATGTAATGGAATTTTATCCAATACACTTAGATCTCCTAAAGCAAACCTTAAGTGAAAAAAAAAACATTTTCAAAGCTATATTCTTGACAGCGGGTTTCAGTGCAAGTTCATCCACGCAGATAAGTATTTTTAGAGCTATGAGGAAGTTTTTAGCAAGATGGTAGACATTACGACCATCCTAAAACCAACTTAAAGGTAGCCGAAGACTTGACTGAAGGAATTTGTAGTATGCAGACAAGATTAAGAGGAGACCGCGACGAAATTTTTTATAGAGTTATGAGCAAATCCTTAGCTTGATAGAAGATATTACAACCTTTCTTAACCCAACCAAAGGGCCGAGGACTTAACTGAAGACCTTTGTATACTCAGGCAAGACTAAGAGAAGACCGCGTCGCAATTTAATTTACAAAGCACTGAGCGTGTTACTTAACATTAGACGTAGTGTCATAACAGCTAACGATCAGAGGCTACATATACAGAAATCACGCCATTATCCTGGAAGGAGTAGGCAGAAGGTTAATAAGAGCGTCCACTTTTCGTCACGTATGTTTCATCCCATGATGTGATAGGTGAGTTTATCATAATATGGGACACAATTTCCATACTTCAGGCTGATGCTGAGCAAGAAAACCCAATATCACTGCCCAACGCGGGATTCGAACCTGGGATCACAGATCGGTGTCGGCTAAATCTGCCCCATAAATTGATAGCGAGCTTATTGCCATATAATAATAGATAATAATATCACCCCTGTATTATATACTGTTCCACTACTGGTAGTAATTGGTAATCCCGCGTTGGGCAGTGATATTGGGTTTTCTTGCTCAGGGCCTCCTTTACTACTGAGACGGATTAGGCCTTAGTCCACTACGCTGGCCTAGTGCGGATTGGTAGACTTCACGTACCATCAAAATTCCTATAGCCATATTGGACACCAATCACTATCCTGTGCAATTCAGTATTATTTCGTGCAAACCAAAGGCGACTATTGAGTTATAATGCTCTCTATATTCCCACCCGAGTCCCAATTGTTTAACACACGTCAAAGACTTGGTCTATGTTACGTAGGCTTTGTGTCCGCACTTCCTTAGTAAAGGGACGTGTAAGTAATTAATGAAATATGTTACCCTTTGTAAGTGCGTTGAATACATGGTTATTTGTTCGTGTTTACACTTCATTGTTAATGTATATTGTGTGATTGTGATTGTAATGTGTTTTATGACTGTTTTTAATGTTGGTGATGTATTTTCTTAGCACTTTATCTATACTATTATATAAAGCTGAAGAGTTTGTTTGTTTGTTTGTTTGTTTGTTTGAACGCGCTAATCTCAGGAACTACCAGTCCAAATTGAAAAATTCTTTTTGCGTTGGATAGCCCTTTGTTCGTGGAGTGCTATAGGCTATATATCATCACGCTATACCCAATAGGAGCGGAGCAGTAATGGCTAATCTCAGGAACTACCGGTCCAAACTGAAAAAATATTTTTGCGTTGTATAGCCCTTTATTCGTGGAGTGCTATAGGCTATATATCATCACGCTATGACCAATAGAAGCGGAGCAGTAATGACTAATCTCAGGAACTACCGGTCCAAACTGAAAAATTATTTTTGCGTTGGATAGCCCTTTGTTCGTGGAGTGCTATATGCTATATATCATCACGCTATACCCAATAGGAGCGGAGCAGTAATGGCTAATCTCAGGAACTACCGGTCCAAACTGAAAAATTCTTTTTGCGTTGGATAGCTCTTTGTTCGTGGCGTACTATGGGCTATATATCATCACGCTATGACCAATAGGAGCGGAGCAGTAATGGCTAATCTCAGGAACTATCAGATCGAACTGAAAAAATATTTTTGTGTTGGATAGCACTTTGTTCCTGGAGTGCTATAGGCTATATATCATCACGCTATGACTAATAGGAGCGGAGCAGTAATGGCTAATCTCAGGAACTACCGTGTTTGAACTGAAAAAATCTTTTTGTGTTGGATAACCCTTTGTTCCTGGAGTTTTATAGGCTATATATCATCACGCTATGACCAATCGGAGCGGAGCAGTAATGAAACATGTTGCAAAAACGGGGAAAAATTATTAGTTTTGAGAGCTTCCGTTGCGTGCGCTGCGTAAACGATTAAAGTTATGCAACAATGATGTATGAAGGGATTATTCCTCTTAAAAAGTTCTAAAAAATATATTATAAAACAAAGTCCCCCGCTGCATCTATCTGCCTGAACGTGTTAAACTCAAAAACTACCCAACGTATTAAGATGACATTTGGTATGGAGACAGTTTGAGACCCTGGGAAGAACATAGGCTCCCGGGAAACTACTACTTTTATAACTGAAAACTTTAGCCTGAAAAACTTTATAACGCGGGCGGAGCCGCGGGCAAAAGCTATGAGAATATATTTTCATTTTGATGTTACGTTTCTAGTATATTACATGCGTATTGAAAATAACATTTTGCAATGTGTTTCTTGAACCGTAGATGAAAATAAAGTGAAAGTTTCGAAGAAAATAAATTTCAATAAAAATAATTTTAATTTTATACGTCATAATGCCATTTCTACTACTCTAAGAGAAGTCGTCACAGGGGCAACATCCCATTTGCAGTTCCGCATACGCTATTTTCGCACTGTAGTTTAAAAATAAAAAAATCTAAAAAGTAAAACTTGGATTTTGGTGAAAATATTCTCATTTCTTTTTTTTTTTTCTATTATTTTAGAGGTAAAGACTAATTGTGGTTTGATTTATTAACACAACGTTGAAGACCCTGTATAAACACAGGGACCTTACAGGTTGTGAATAATAATTTATTTTTATAACTTTGGCGTTCAGATGAAAATCATCGAAGAGAAAATATAGAAAGACCATGAGGATTAATGGTGCTTTCCATTAATAAAGGACAGTTAGTTTTATGTGGCATATCACTTGGATAAAAAAAAAGGTTTTCTAAAGAATTAAATAAGTTAGATTTCGGTCAGGCCTAATATACTGGGACACAAATAACCTCGCCTAATATTTTATATGAATTTTTACCTACCCTCCTACGATAGAAGCGTGAAACTGTGTTTCATTATGTAATGCATTGATCAACACTCCAGCCCCACGCAAAGGTCGAACACTGAACATCTATTTGTGGGCGCAAACATAGTGCGTGGAAAGATCCAGGTCATCTAGTAATGGCCTTGAGCTGGTTTCTTCCTAGAGCGCCTCGGGCTACCCTCTTTAACCATAGAGAATCTTGAACTTAATGAGGGAGTAATTAGAAAATATTTTGCAATGTTTAGAATATTGCAACTTTGTGTTTTAACGGTTTGGTATTTAGGAATTTTGTAATGAGAGTATTATTCACAGATAACGATATAGAAAAAATATTACACTAAGATTACCCCCTTAATAAATTAATCTGTGCTTAAATATAAATTTTGCACTTAATTTTATAAAAAAGAAAAAAATTTAGGAGACTATACACGAAATAAAATTTCTACTACGTGCTTTTAAATTTTATAGTAATCATAATCATAATTATTTATTTGTTTAACATAAGTAAATACACTTCTCAAATATATTCGGTAGTAGAGCACTATATTTTACCACTGGGGCGTACAAATATAACTGTTAATTATTAATATTCATTTAGTTTATTTTAAGCAAATATCTACTAATTAATTATTTTTTTTAGTATTGCTTTGAATGACGAGACGAGCTTGCCATTCGCCTGATGATAAGCGATCCGACCGCCCATAAACAGTAGAAACACCATCCAACACCTTGAATTACAAACTATTGTTGGGTATTCCACTGCGCTCCATCCTGAGACATGAGATGTTAAGTCTTATTATATCCAGTAGTTACATTGGCTTCAATCTCTTTCAAACTGGAACAAACAATGACTATACACTGCTGCTTGGCGGTAGAAATAGATTTTGCAGTGGTACCTACCCACATAAGAGAGACCTACCACCACTGAAATGTTTAAAAGGAAAAGTAGTTTACAACTCCAAACAAAATTACTCCATTATTAAAAATATTAAACGAAAAAGTTTAAACCAACCTATTTGGAACAAAAAATTTAACACTGGCAACATTACACATGCATCGCAAACAAAAAAAAAATCAGCGCACATTGAAATAGTTAAAGTCGGTGTTTACGAACACAACATAATTCCGCGTGGCCGAGCGGTCACGTGACAAAATTTATGACCGAAACACGTGGTGTTGCCATTATAAAAATTAAAACTTGCTTTTAATCTACATGTTTAAACTACAAATGTAATCAAGTATCATGCATTGTGACAAATTTATTATCAAGTTAGGATTAGCATTTTTTATTAGATTACTTTATTAAATTACGAGCTTTTGAATGTCTCTTTTTAGGAATTATTTATGGTTGACACGTGGTAATTTTTATTTGGAATAACGAGTATTTTCATTCTTTTTTACCATCTGAAAAACATATTTCAGAATAACAACTTCTGTAAAAAACTACTATAAAATGTTGTTTGATAGAAAAATACATGACCCGAATCCATGTATTTAGCATATTAGAATATTTACCATTCCGTTGCTGGATCGTTTGCCAGCGCTTTGCTATAAAACTATGCAGAATAATTTATAAAAAAAAAAATAGTTCCATGTTAAAAAATACCATTTGACTTATAATTTAAGCTCTTGATATTTACGAAGAACTGCTGGATTGTAATTATATCTTTGCTAATATCTTCGATAGTAATTGTACGAGTTTATAATACCACATTTAAATACATAAGTACTAGGTGTTGCTCGTGGCTTTTTCCGTGTTATAAGCATTTTCCAATTGAAAAATTGCTATATAACTATAACAATCTAAATTGCATCTGTACTTACGTCAATACCATCTACTTAAAAATCAGATAAAAATTCAATAAATATTTCCTGTGGGAGCAAATTCCTGGAACGCAAAGCCAATATTGTGTTATTTCAGGACATGCCCTATCCGTGTGCCAAATTTCATCCAAATCCATTCAGCGGCTACTTAATTTACTTGTAACATACATCCAAACATTTTATTCGAATTTATAATCATAAAATAATATTAGTCAAGTAAAGCATATTTTACTAATATGTATATCCAATAATAAAGTTAAAATACACACATTAATTAAAATAAGACTTATTGCTATAGGTAAAAGCTTAACAAATCTAAAAAAACATAACCATACCTCACCAACATTACCATTTGGTACGTCAAAATTAAGCCATTACCCTTAAAATAGGTCTGGAAAGCAGCGAGTCAGATTTTTTCGCCGAAATAGCCATATTTCACGGGTCCAGTCATTAACGTCGCTTGCAAGATGGTCGGTGTATGAAATATGTTATAATAATGCCATAGGGAGGTTTGGAGAGCTCCATTTTACATACTTTTGATAAGAGCCTAACTCCAGGTCAACGGTTAAGAAGCGAAGATTAGGGTTGTGTTTAGTGAATTGTTGGTTAATGGTTCTTTATGGATAATCTGCTTAAATTTAAACTCAATAATGTGTATTTTAAACAGAGAATGAAATTATCAGTTTTAGTTTGTTATATAAGCTCTTAATTAAGGAAAGAATTGATAGAAATTGGTTGGTTAATTCAAAGATTAACTACGTGTTGTAGGAGATAGTAAAATATTAGAGCCTACTTGTTATGCGAATCGATGAAAAAACTAAGCTTATTGCAGTGTTTTTTTATTGTTTAAAGTAAAGCAGTTAAAGCATATAAAAACAACAATATTATTATGATAAGTTGACATATAAATATATTAAAAAACATCTATACAAAACGCAAACTGAACAATAAAATCAGAAAATAAATCACAAACTGCAACAGTGAAGCAAAGTTTCGCGACAAAACTATAACATTATTACAATCGAGTTACATTCTAGAGTTTTATAAAAGTATACCAAAGGTTTATCGTGGGGAAAGTTTAATATTCCGCCGACGTAGCTAAAAACTCGGTGCGCAGTTTGAAGGTCTTAAAATCAAGAAGCAATCACAATTTTAACGACGAGCCTTGAAAATGACGCTGTGATTTCTTTGATACAAGCACACACACCGAAACTCACGCCTTTCGCTGTCGCGGGGGTAGGCAGAGGTGTAAACAGTAAACCGACAATTTTCTGTGAATATTCCGTCCGATAAAAGGGGTTAGCATATTGCTATATTGACACTAACAATTTGGTAAATATATAATGTTTCCAAATATTTGCCCATTGGCTTTATTGCAGTGCCGAAAATACTAATGAAACTTTATGAATCATACATATACCTACTATCCTTACATATAATAAAACAAAGTCTCCCCGAGCGTCTGTGTGTCCGAACGCGATGAATTTAAAAACCACCGAACAGTTTTCGATAATATTTTAAAATAGGTATATAGTTTAGTATAAAGATAGTTTGAGACACTGGTAAGGACATAGGTCACTTTTTATCCCAGAAAAAAATATAACAGGACTTCGAAATATAACCATTTTCCTGATTTATCGTGTTTTTTTTTTATTTTCTCCCGATGTTTCGAAGACTGCATCATTTATTGTCACAGAGCGGACTTATAACGGAAATATTATCCCAAAAAACAATTACACGCAGGCGAAACTGTGAACAAAATATAGTATTCTGTAAGAACAGTTGACTAAAAACGTCGTTTTGCAGAATTGATGCAGTATGAATTATCGCATGCTATTTTTATCTCCCGAGGACGGCGCAATCAAGTGGGAATTTCAATTTACAACAATATTAAATAAACTGGTATGATGTCATATAACAAAATCACTCATAGACATAGACATTAAATAGTATAGTTAGTTATAGACCGGAAATCAAGACAAAATTTGTGCTCCAAGTTATTACCAATTGGTATTTCGTTGTCTTATTTGAAATGTGTGACAAAATGTCACAGCGTTCCCAGATATTAATTAAAAAATAAAAATAAAACATGCTAACATGCGCATTAAAAAGTGCAAATCACGATATGGACAAATTAATTGTATTTTATATTAATGTTTTGCTATTTCGCGGTAGATTGAGTTACCATCGCATGAGCGCAAAATTTTTGTATCACAATCTTTTCATTGTCCACTCTATTTCATTTTAAAACTCTATGCCTGTCAATAATAATAAAATAATATGACATGGTTTTCCAAATATCCAACTAATTAATAAAATAACCTTATTTTTTTTTCGAGCGTGTGTGAAGTATACGTATCCGCTCTGGGCCAGCGTGGTGGACTAAGGCCTAATCCCTCTCAGTAGTAGAGGAGGCCCGTGCCCAACAGTGGGATAGTATATTATACAGGGCTGATATTACTATTATCATAATTAAGTAATCAGTGAATAAATAATAATATTAGTTATTTTAGTTACCTTATAATATAATCCTCGATGCCGTAGTTGTTATGCGGTACGAATGCAGTGCTGAGGTCACGGATTTGATCCCCAGGTCGGGCAAAGTGATATTGGGTATTTCTACTCAGTATCAGCCCGTAGTCTTATATTTATGCGAGATATGACGATAGGCTCGCCCCCTATCACATCCTAGGACGGAATACCCACGATGGAAAGTGAGTGTATCATCTGCGCCTCTGCCTACTCCGTTGGGCATAAAATACGTGAATATGTATTATCTATAATAGTATTTGAAACGCTACATCATCTGTATTTATAGAGTAATGAAACTCTGAACGTAACGCGTTCTGATATTCAATGTTACTAAGAATTTCAATTTGCTATATTTGGATGCCCCACGAAATACAAACGCCCAAGCATCTCTTTATTTTATGAAAGGAATTTTCTAGAAATTATCATTGGCTCAATAACGTAGGCATTTTAAGAATTCTCTAACCGCAAATATGTTTAGAATTTAGTTTATCAAACGTAAGCCATAACAGAAGAAAAAGAAAATGTGCCGTCCGTGAATAAATAAAAATAAAATGTTTAGAGATTCTCTTACGGGCTACATGAAAATATCAAATCTTTTTTTTTATACAAGGTCATCTTGACATTGCGTAATAAATTATACTACACACTCCTTTCTACCTGTGATAACATTTTGCAAAAATCTTCCGTAAACACGAATGTTTTCGCCAAAAATTCCGATTTTCATTTTAATTTTTTTATCACTTTGTTTAGTGTGAATGTGATGTATGCGTCAGTGTATTTCTGACTGAATGTGTAATGTTGCCGCTGCGACCACTTCCATTAGAGTAGTATTCATGGCATTAAGAGATGGTAAATTAAAATTAATTAGTATCGTATTTATTTTGTTCGAGATTTACACTTTTTTATTCGTCTACAGCACGAATAACTTATTATAAAGTTAAATTACAAGAAAATAAGTATTTAGTTTCATTTAGTAAGGTAATGTCAAATTTACCTTGTTGTTTAAAGTAGTGTAGTAGTAGTGTTTAAAGTATTTAAATGTTGGTCCTTTAAATACTTTAAAACTTCCAATACAGTTACCACTTTTCTGACATTTTTTGGTAGCATCTTATAGTTTATTTATTCTAGTATTTATGTATTTTAACAACCATCCACGCGTATCAAAGGCCAAAGAATGTAAAAGACAAATATATTTCGGAATCGCATAACTCGACACGCTCGAACGAATTGGCCAATTGCATTATTCTATTCGAATAAATACATTTTCTTCAAGATAAAAAGTTGAAATGGAGCGCATTTTGCAATGACACGTAAAGTTTTATGTATGTCGCGTGCAAGTGTGTTTAGCGGAGCGGAGAGTTGCGGAGGGAATTTGGTTCGGCTATCTGAAGTACGCGGAATATATGTATTTTGTACAGTTTAGTATGGTCGACGATCTTTGCAATTCGTTAGAGAATTAAACTATTTATTGAACTTTTTACTTAATAAAATACATTAGTATATTTGGGCTTGGACTTATTTTCATTTACTTATTATAGAATCAAACTTGAGACCTTAGCACAATACGCAATCAACGCAACAAAATTACGCCACCCGCCATCATAATTACCATACTAAAAAACTCACAAAATACAAAAATACAAACATTTATTTATACAAGTCTAGTTTTAATATAGCCCGAATAGATTTCGAGTCCACGTTCACAGTCCGATGGTTTCGGGGCTGCGATTTTCCAGCTCTATGTAGAGCTGGGCGCGTTTTGTCTCTTTTTATTTAGATTTTTAGAGCCCTTTTACGTGTGGAGCCGGGTCAGATTGACATGAAATGAGTATGACAAACGCTTTGACTGGTTTTCAGGTGGTCGGTGTATTGTGACTGCTATTGTTTTTTAATATTGAATGACGAGACGCTCGGTAGTATGCGCTGTGTAAACAGTAGAATCCGTCAGAGTATTATGGACCGCATACGCTTTATTCTGATAATCAATAATGCACAAATTCCTCTGAATTTGAAGTGAGGTGAGCCAATTTTTTTGGGTGAACACTCTTATTTTCGAGCATGGACTCCACTGCACCTGATGGTAAGTGGAGTGGGGTCCAATAGACTGTCGTCTGACGAGACATGATTACTCCTCGACAGTCGACTTAATTATGCCTACCTGTTGGAACCGGATATACACAGGCTGATCCCGGAACGCGACACACTTCGTGGGCTAATATTGCGGGTTTTAACACCTTGTGTATGGTGGTCGATATCTATGCGGGTATACAATATATCCTACCACCAATAAATCGTATATGTGGGTTATGTATGGTGTTGCTATTGTCTATGGTTGCCGCTTACCTTCAGGCGAGCGGTATTATCGTCTCGTCATTCAATTGTAATACAAAATCTTTGAATCTCTGGTTTCTTACATAAGCTACATTATCCCTTATGCTTTTAGTAGTAAATTTCATACCTGGAACAGATTAGAACAGATAGAACAGAACAAGGGCTGAGCCACACAACAAAATATATCAGTTATTCCCTGAGCAGTAAAGCCTGTATTCTAAAGTAATTTCAAGGTAGGCTTTACCACGTGGCTTCTCCACTGCGGTTCTTTGCAGAAGTATAGCATGTTAATATGTACTTAACTCTTGAATAATTAAGGAACAAGTTAAAATTTCAAACGATTACCGCACGCTCTATACACTTTCTACAGGATCTTATTTAAATAAGTGTTCGGATTTTGTATCAGACTTGATATTAAATACGTGATAATTTTTTAATGTTAAGCTTACTAAGGGGAATAATCCCTCTCAATAAAAGAGGTCCGTGCCCAGCAGTGGGACAGTGTATACAGGGCTGATATTATTCAAATACTGATAAATGTTCGTGTCTTAATATATTAACACATGATATGACTGCCTCGTTGGCGTAGTTGTAAGTGTACACGGTACAAGTACGACTGCCGCGCTGAGGTCCTGGGTTCGAATCCCGGGTCGGGCCAAAAATAATTGTGACTGGGTTTTTCCATCTTAAAAATTACTCAGTCGCAGCTCGGAGTCAGGAAGTTGGCGGTGTGATACCCCCGTGCCTCGGAAAGCACGTAAAGCCGTTGGTCCTGCGCCTGATCTCTCTCCGGTCATGTCGGATTGCCGACTCACCACACTATGAGAGTGAAGGAACAGAGAGTGCTTGTGTATTGCCCACACACTTGTGCACTATAATATCTCCTGCGTACCTGGCTGATCTCCGTTGAGATTGGCCGTCGTGGCCGAAATTCAGCTAGGAGGGATTCTTCTATATTAACACATGTATTATAAAACTTTGTGAATTTATCGTTCGCTTTAACGGTGAAGGAAAACATCGTGAGGAAACCTGCACATCTGAGAAGTTCTCTATAGGAATTTCGAAGGTGTGTGAAGTCTACCAATCCGCACTAGGCCAGCGTGGTGGTCTAAGGCCTAATCCCTGTCAGTAGTAGAGGAGGCCCGTGCCCAGCAGTGGGCAAGTATATAATACAGGGCTGATATTATTATTATTATTATAAAACGACCACAATATCACCATTAAGGGCTAATCACCACACGGTTTCACGTCACTAGTGATAAATTACGCTAAACGTGCCTTCACAATATTGATTGTCCATTATAAATGACAGCGATCGAACTTTTGTTTGTTTATGCTAAAACTGGAGGCTATTTTATGATATTTTTTCGTGATTAATGTGTTCTATGTTTTTGAATTGTTTTGTTTGGACTTAGGAATGTTATACTCATATCGAGGGTTGAATGGCTAATTGTCTTAAGCGACATTATTTTGCGATATAAGACTAAGTTGCATACATATTTAAAATCAGCAAGTTTTCGGTTTTTTTAACCTAGTTAAAATTTATAATAATTTCTTATGTTTACGCGAATGTTAGATATTAAAATTAAACGATTTTTCGGATTTTATCGCGGTTTTAATTATTTTAGTTTTCTCTCGATGTTTAGAAGGCTTTGCAGCCTTCATGGTCACGAGGGGAGGGGACTAGTTGAAATCAAAAAAAATGACAAAAAACGTCAATTAGCCTTTCAAACGTCGATATATTGGAATGGTTTCATGATAGCTGCCAATAGTCCTAAACTGTAGGTATCGTGTCTACATACGATTTATAAAATTAGGATTGTAATATCGAATGTTTCTTTTAATTCATTGATGTTACATTTATTCATGACATTAGTTCAGGTGACTTTCCTTATCTAGCTATATTCTACGGAAATTAAAAAAAAGTAAACGCTACATTCGATCTTCCGTATTTATGATATGTCAAAATCATCCGCCAGAGAACCGAAAGATAGCAAAAAACATAAGCTCAGAAGAGAATGTATTTTTTTTAGTTTTTACGGCCAGTGTCACTCGCTATTCTCTCATAACCGTACAATGTCGGCCAATTGGTTTTTTGGGTCAAACGAGGGATAGACACGTGACCCTTTCCGATAGTCTAACCGACGCGGTTTAAACATTCGAAATGAGAATGCCGAAATTGACCGAATGGATAGAATGAATTTAGAACATAAAAAGTGAGTGCATATTATATAGTTTTTATTGGATATTACATATTTTTTATAAATGTGTGTTTTACCTAAAGGATTTAATTTTTTGTTTTTTTTTATTGCTTTGAATGACAAGACAAGCTTGCCGTTCGTATGATGGTAAGCGATACGACCGCTCATAAACAGTAGAAACACGATCCAACATCTTGAATTACAAAGTTTTGTTTAGTATTCCACTGCGCTCGCCATCCTGAGACGTGCGATGTTAAGTCTCATTATGTCCAGTAGTTGCACTGGCTACAATGCCCTTCAAACTGGAACACAACAGGGACTACACACTGCTGCTTGGCGGCAGAAATCGACAATACGGTGTTTTGCTGGTGGTAGGATATATTTTATATCCATCTAGATAGCGACCACCGCACAAAGGTGTTAAAACCCGCTATAGTGGCTAAAAAAACTACGATATAAATATTTCAATAATCCCAAAGATATTCACGTGCACCGCATTGGACTACACAGACCAATAAACACATTGATAAAACGAACAATGGTACACAAACATCAATAACTGTTCGGCTCCCTTTTTGTTTACACTTTAATAACTTTGTTACTCAATTATTGTGGACGTGTGTTCGTTCGAAATTGTTATTGTTTTCAAACGTTCAGATTTGAATTTGAATTTTTCACTATCTTTCAGTTTGATAGGCTGTATTTATTTTTACACACAAATAGATTCTTAAGGGATCTGTGACCAACTGAGTAATTATTTAACTATTAAATTCTTATGCAACTGAAAAATAAGTTTTGTCATTAATTTTAATATTATCTCACTAGACCGGCATTGGCGTAGTTGTATTACGGTATGAATACAGTACTGAGGTCTCGTGTTCGATCCTTGGATGTGGCAAAGATATATTGGGTTTTCTTACTCAATATTAGAACGAAATATGGAATTTGTCCCCGATATGGTAATAGGCTCGCCCCGTAACACATTCTGGGACGAAATCATCACCAGCCCATTCCAGTCCACTACTAGATAAGGACAAGGTCCAAGGTATGCTACAGAACCCGGTCTGCCACTTTATGCAAAATAAAAATCCATAATGCTGACATGAAATACAGAGCGAAAAGTGGGTTCACCAGTAGCGCCTCTGCCCTACCCCTTTGGGGATGAACGGCACGAGTTTGTGTGCATATAACTAATAAATTAATTTTGAAACACAATTAGATTATCACTAAGTAACCTATTATAATAGGTACTAATTACAATATTCTAAATTATTAACAACAATTCCGCTAATTGCGTGACAAACTTCAGCTATTACGTAATACTTGAAAGGTAATACATTCAAGTACCTAAACATAGATTATTCAAAGAACTGGGGTATTACATCTAAATGTTTATCCAGTTGAACAAACAGTTCTGAAGAAAATAAGTCGTTTGCAGGAAATTCCGTCAATCCGCCGAAGCAAGTCTATCGACCGGAATTCTCAGGAATACTAGTGACATTATTGTCATTAGATATCTTATATAACATAGGTTCAGGCCTATGTGTCTAAGGGCTGATTTTTTAACAATAAGATAAAAATTATTCGTAGGGTACGGTAAAACACAATCTTGATTTTTATGTCGTCAGATAGCTTAAAGAAATACCTATCCAATGAAGTTACCTAAATAATGGTATCATGTTCAGAAATTGTTACAAAATACCTAAAACAGTATCTCAGTTTTACAAAACTATATTTCGAACTTCGATTATCTCGAAATAAGGTTTACCTGACATACTGCTTTGCGCTTAGCACGGCAGGATAGCATCCTATAAGTAGAAAAAAAATCAACATCGCATTCAAACAAACAGACAAACTCTTCAGCTTTATATAATAGTATAGATATAGGTTATAGATTTATTTAATTCCTTGAAAGTAACCTAACATTATTACTCAGGCTAACATCCACAATTTGCGACATTACGAAGAAACAAAGCGCTGCAAAACTGTAGATCCGTTGACAACGGGTTGTGAACGTAATACGTTTAAACCACCCCCGATTTAATGTAATTACTTGATTTATAATCGCGTTGTTGCGTTTCTAGCGCTTTTCATTGCGTTATTTATTCAACTTCTTGCTTTACACTTGAGTATTGTGAAATTTGTGGGGTGACAATGGGATGGGACTTTATAAGAATTACTTGATGATAAGGTGGTTTTGGCAATTGGAGAAGATGGAGGATAGGAGACTGATAAAGAAGATAGATAAGGCGAATGTGGATGGAAGAGCTGGGGTCGTCCCTACCGAACCTTCGAATGTCAGATATCTGACGTTCTTAATAAAGGCCAGGTCAAAAGTACTCTGAACCGGTGTAAATGCATGAAAAGATTGACATAGGTGGAGGAAGCGAGAGAAGTATACCAGGAACGTGCAAAGTTGCAATCCATGGTCTCTGCCTACTACTTTGGGTTAGAGGTGAGATTTTAAACAAGGGCCAGTTGTATTTTTTGACTTATTATTAAATAAGTCAAATAATTCGACTGGCCCTAATTTTTTTTTGAGTAGTATATAATCGGTATATACCTATTAACTACCATGTTATATCTTTCCTTAGCTATAAGAATATATAATCTAACCTCAACAACAAGATAAGTTCCTCGCTTACCAGTTTCCTGCTCCAACCTAACCTAAGTCTTCATAAACACTATTCCATCTAAAATCAAATCTATTCAGCAGAACTATGTAATGCAATATGTCAACCGCTCGCTGATATTTGGAGCTACACGACTAATAATGTTGGTGGAATGTTGAGCCAGTCACTTGATCATATGATGAATATGCTATTAATTCAAGTACTGTGACAATGTGAGTTGACGTGTGTGTTAGAACATTCGTCGAGTTTAGTTATGCTATGAATATTTCCGTGTGCTAGGCATTTGATCTAGATTTTTTACGATATTAAGCATCTTATATCAGTTGAGTGACTAAGGTTCGATGGATTACAAGGTGGCCTTTTTAGATGGGACAGCAAAGGTAGCTGGTCTTATAGTCTTTTGATCCTTTATATCAACTGGATCGATTAGCATAAATTACCCATTCGCTGGCTGATTTTTTTCAAAATCTAGGAATACATATATTAGTCTACAATATTAATGGACAGTCTCCTAAGATTTTTTTCTTGTAACTACATCGATTAAGGTGGCTGCCTCTGCCAGCGGAAACCGAAAATCAATCCTGTATTAACGAAGCTTCAACGTTTGCATTACTAAGGCTGTGATCCAAACTACTCTTTACTTTATAACTAGCAATCCTATCTCTAAGGAAAGTAAAGACAAGTTTACTTGAATCCACAGAATTGCCCAGAATCAGATATATATATCTTTGCAGTTGTGTCAATAGGAATAAAAAAATTGTCTGGTACTTCTTCATGCGAATTGACATACTACATCAAGACTGATGAGATTCTGTTTTCCTATAAACTAAAATGAATAAGGAATCGGTTCCTTTTTAATTATGCTTTATCTTATGGTTTAAATTGCAAGCTTTTATATATCATACGCAAATGTTGAGTGAAGTGCAATCAAAATAGACATTTTACATACCCTCGGATGCACAAGCGACCCGACATTTAATCCATCAAACGATGTCTCATATGGAATTCCAACTTAGATCTATCGAAGTGGCCAACGTGCGAAGTGGACTCAATAGACAATTTACATGAAGTAGTTTGAGTCTAAATGCAGCTAATGCACAGTTTATCGAATGTAATTTCATCCAATGTGATAGGAATACATAAAAGGAATTTCTGTGTAATAAAATTAATTACTTAATAACTTTCACTGTCTAATGGTGACAAACTCAGTGCTTTATAATTTAAATGTATTATGGTGTTCCTGCCTCCGCCTGGTCATAAACAGTAGTTTATGGACACACGTGATGTTATCTATCACATGAGGTTAATATTAAAAAAAACAATCTTATTGATCTTAGATCACTAACCTTATAAGGAAAATACGTCATATGCATACAGGACTTCTACAAAATTGTAACAGGTATAATTTGAAACAAAGATTACTTGCTCCTATCTCACGACTCGAAAAAGTCCTAAATCGTCCCAAAACGTCCAGAACCATGGTCACCCCACACTCCCACGTACAGTATGACGTGTATGTAATTACTTAGTGAGTTCGGCGGAGTCATGCCTTGTCATTTTCGCTAACGGCTCCACGGGCTCGAGCCCAATCGTTTGTAATTTGAGTGCTGACATTTTGAGCCTTCGCACATTCATCATAAGGTTTCTGGTTGTGTGGGGTTGGTAAACCGTTGTGTTGGAATGTATTTTTTAAAATTAGGCCTGATTGGAGATAAAAGTAATTCGTAGAATTCATATGCAAATTAATTTTACATTCGTATGAATACATGGTATTCATTTATTGGATATAAGCAACAATACGAAAAGCTTCAAATCAATCGGATTTGTAAAGTTAGTAAGACCATTTATTTTATAAGAAAAATGACCTAGTGATAATTCCTAAACAGATCTTAAATTAAAGCCAAAAAGCATGTCAATCACATTACGTTTTAAACGAAAAAAAGACATAGTGCATTCGTTCGGAAAATACGAAGTCACATATAGACAGAGAGATAAGCGTTAAACCCCTTTCTGGATCGGGAGTTAAAAATATTTGGATAATTTCACTTTTGTATTCGGTCAGGACACAAGCAATATTATCTTCTGACTATGGAAAAATCTCAACTAAGTAAAAGTTTACAGGACACTGAAAAGCAATACGAAAAGTTTTGTATTTATGACTTTATTTATGTCTATGGTACATCAACAGCATATATATAAACAAAATCAAAACTTCTAAAGACATAGTAATCATAAGTGGCTGCTATATATACTTATTACAGGTATAAACATTACACAACTATATCTAATTACAAGTAAACTTAAATACCTAATAAAAAAATACAACAGAATATTTACTTTTTTTTATTTATTCCTCAGTTATGAAATGTTAATGTTCAGATATTTTTCAAGAGGTTTGACTGCCTAAATTGAGGAAAAGCGATATTATAAAAAAAAAAAAAAAAAAAAAATGTAATCGGTAACAACAAAAGAAAATATACTAGTCTCTTTGGAATTTACTTCATTACAGCTACATAGAGGGTTGCTTACATAAGTTCAAGCGATCGACATGCCAGACAATAAACTAAATTGACCTTTTAATATGCTCTAGAGAATAATAAATCTCTTGTAATTTGCAATAAAGTTATCCATCTAAAGAATTATTATACGCATCGCTACGCTTTTAGATAAGATAAATTAGATATGAGAAAAAATGAACTCCACGTGGCAAGACTGTAATCGCATGTTGATGAACAAAAATAAACAAAAAATACAGTATATCAGGAGATACAGTGCTTTTTAATTATTTTTGTTTGGATTTTATCGGGGTTTTTATTATTATTATTATTTTTCGATGTTTCGAAGACTGTGTAGCCTTCATGGTCAAAGGGGGTCTGAGGTGTTGGTTGTCCGAAAAGTCGAAGTTATAATATCTACCTACATTTTAGATTATCATTACTGTGCTTTTTTTTACTAAATTTATTACTCGAGTCTCTGCTGGCAAGAATGACCTTTTAAGGTATAACGCTCTCATGCATTTTCCAAGAAAAATAAACTTCAATACGTGGTCAATGTAGATGTCAATTTTCATCTTAATTTATTCATCGGAACATTTACTTTTCTTTCCCTACAAAAACTTAAAGTTCTATAAACTTTCGTATTTATTACATAAGTCAGAAGTATATTGAATATATTGTAACTTTGAAATGTTGACGTAAAAATTGGACACTTAAATTATTTTAAGTGCTTCAGTGACACGTGTTTGTGAAGTTCTTTATCTATTAGTTTGACAGTTTTTTTTCAAGCAGACCATTTGTATCTAACAGTGCGTAAAATAAATGACGTTTAATACTTGGTATAAATAAACTTTTTTTTCATGACAACACATTGCGTTATCTTAGATTTTTTCTTTGGAAAATATATGCCCTTTTTTAGATAAATTCGAAGTCTAAACTATTGATTTTATAATTCATAAAAAAAAACATTTCCAATTATTATTTACACAACTTCTAGCCGCTAACCACAAACCCATACAAGTAATACACAAATACATTTCACCAAATTGTGTATGTAATTCGCGATTCGCGCAAATGGAACGAAACCCATTCCGACCTTGATATCGGAGTATCCGCAAAATCGGCATCTAGATAGATGTAATTTTATATATGGGGCGAAGTTTAGCCTTCTTATACATTGTCGTGGTATGATAGGTCATCTCGCGTTATTGATGTAGACACATAAAAATGTATGAACCGTGGCTGTTTCGGATGTATGATGCGTTCCGTAACGTTAGGAGTATTGCAGATGTAATGTTGGATTGCTTTTTATGTTTGGGAAATATTACGATTTATGGTCGAACTAATTCAGAAATGAGACATTAAGTGCTTTTATGTTCTTTTTGTTTGGTTTTCGGAGCGTTATATGAATATCTGTATCATTTTATGACTTTCTAGTACCGCTTCTGAGTAAGTAATATATTATCGAATACCAAAATCACAAGGTAATCTATAGTTTCAAATTTTTTTGATTACGAAACTGATTATTACGATAACTGTCAATTTATTTTCTTGGAACTTGTGAATCAGTTCTTAAAATGATCAAAAAAAAGTTATCCTAGTTTACTGATTTATAAGTTTACTTACAATTAACCATTTTTAAGTTATAATAATTGATATTATTATTACTTAAATATTGTGTTAAGGAACAATATGCAGAAGTCAAACGAGTATTTTCATGAGTGAAATTTTAATTTATATTTCTCCAAAGTATTGATCAATTAAGTTTTTTCTACTTGGAAAATCTTTTAACGTTGTGTACAAAGTCATATTCTACGTCATCCATACAAACATCGTTCAAAATCATATTCCTCACAAAAACCTAAATGACAAGCAGAAATAGATCAATTCAAATTCTACGTCATCCCTACAAACACCATTCAAAATCATAATCCTCACAAAAACCAAAATGACAAGCAAAAACAGATCATCTTGAACAAATCTAATGGAGAAAGTATTGGCATCTACTTGACTACTGGCCAACATTGGCTCAATTGTGAATATAAAAACAATTTATTGTGTCAGATTACATCGACTTATTCGGCTATTTGTGGGTTAAGTATTAATTGTACTTTTCTGTTATGAGTTGTTTTGGTTAGTTCCAAATATGTTTGGATATCGGTTTATTGAGTACTCGATTTTAGTTTGTATTTCCTTTTCGTATCTAATATACTACTATAATTGTGCGCATTTCTGTATTTAGGAGCCGGCTATATATAGCGAAGAGCAGCGTAGAGAAGTTTTTACTATCGAACTATTATTATTTTTTTTTGCTTTTCAATGACGAGACGAGATTGCCGTTCGCTTGATGGTAAACGATACGACCGACCATAACCTTGAATTATGAAGTATTGTTTTGCATTCCACCGCGCTCGCCATCCTAAGACATGAGATGTTGAGTCTTATTAACTCCAGTAATTACACTGGCTAGAATTTCCTTTAAACTGGAACACAACAGTGACTACACACTGCTGATTGGCCACAGAAATAAACATTACGGTGGCACACATTATCGACATTGTCTTCATTGAAATAATATTCAAAATCAATTAACACAATTTATTCTTGTTTATTCCGAGGCGCCTTGGGTTTTGAACCTACGGACATACGTCTCGGCAGCCACTTCCACAACCGAGTAGGCCACTTAGTAAATTACTAAATATTAATTCATGATGAAGACGGAGACAAAGTTAAAGCCGAAACTTTAAGTTTGCCCTCATTAAAACCTACTTCAGACGGCTTCTTTACTCTTCATAGTTTTTGGCTCTAGACTGCAGATGATTACATATTAAACAGTGATTTTCTGTGTGAGAGGCTTGATCGATGCAATTTCAGTAATTCAAGTCAAGTTAAAGATAAAAATAGAATAAATAATCTATATACAAAATATTATTTGCTAAATTCGCTCGAAGGAATTTGAAATTAAATTGAGATTGTCACGGTCAAAAAGATAATTATTAATAAGTTAATATAAGATCAGTAATATTTTTTATCAAGGATATACATAAATCATTATTAATAAATAAATATTCTTTTTTGCTTAAAATAAATTTGAAAAATTTAGTTTAATGATTACACGATTGTTAGAAATTAAAATAAAACTATTTTATATTATGATTTTCTCCCGACATTTCGAAGACTTTATAGCCTTCCTAGTCCTCCTAGTGACCAGGTATTTTAATATCATTTAGATTTATATATAATAAAATATTTCCTTGCATCATAAGATCGACAGCAGTAATTAAATATTAGATTATCGCTTCCCAAAACTCGATCTATGTAGAACAAGTCAGAATTAACAAATTTATCACAACATGAACATACATATTTTGCAAAAAATTTAACAACAACCTACCTTAAACGCTTAATTAACAAAAGCATAAAGACTAGCGACCACAATGAAAGTAATTTACTTACAAAAAACGTACAAAAAGATATCATCTCGTGAGAATATTTCACGCGAAGGAAGATGTAACAAGCAACGTTTTTAATTAATTAAAGCAGAAATGGGCGAATGCAGAACAAAGTAGCTTTTTGCCACACAAAAATATCGCTGTTTCGGCGAGATGGGAACGGGCGCAGAATTTAGGTCATACCATCCTGAAGTAACTTACAAAGATGTTAAAATTCGGTGCGAGGGACGAGCATTGGGCGTGTTTACGATGGTAGTATGGAATTTGTTGTTTTACCTCTCTCGTTTTGATTTAGCAGATTATTAGCTATTAGATTAAATTGTGGATCTATCTATGAAGTCTTTATGGATTAATATTTTCAATTTATATTTATTTGTAAATTAAATTTTAATAATACGAATATTAGTTTTACAATTTATTGTTTACTTATTTGAGTGAAATTGCAATCTTTGTGTCAAATTGTATATTTATTTATTGATTAACGACTAGTTGGTGGAATGGTTTAAAATGTAAGGAATAGTTTTTTCAATCAATTTTTATTATGTGTATTATTTAAATTATATTATTTTTATTATATTAAAAATAAAACCTAAGAAAATATTATACATTTTTATATATATTTTTTTAATATGTGCACCGTAAAGTAAGGGAGGTCCAATAAGATGTCGACTGACGAGAGGTTACCTTTACATTAGAGGTGGTCGCGATCTGGGTGGATATAGAGTATATCCTACCACCAGCGAAATTCAAGTGTTTTCATTGGCCCACAAAAGCTTTTTAATTTTGAGAGACGAGTGACATGCGATATAATTTTATTGTGCTTTTTCGTATGTGAATGCGAACATAACTTTGATTAAGTGCGTACTACTTAAATTTTTGCGCACGTTGCAAATTCTTCTTAAAGGTTTTTTCGTATTACTCTGAATGACGAGACGAGCTTGCCATTCACCTGATGGTAAGCGATACGAACCTCCATAAACAGTAGAACCATCTAACACCTTAAATTCAAAGTATTGTTTGGTATACCACTGCGCTCTCTATCCTGAAACATGAGATGATGTTATATCTTATTATAGAATAATCTTCAAACTGGAACACAACAGTGACTACGCTCTGGTGCTTGGCAGCAAAAATAGACGTTGCGGTACAACCATCTTTCCCTAGAAGCCTCAATGTGAATTGGGCAATAATTAGGAATACACGCTTTATTGTGTGTCTAGGGCCGCGACAAACATCCATCCATATATGGGCATGCATTTGGTGTGAAGACCGGGCGCACAAGAATTGCTTAGAGAGGGATACCTACTAGGTTATGTCTCATATAACAGTGGGCGAATCCTTTTTTTGCACCTTTCTTTGCACCCGCGGCCATCTTGTGTCTCGCCCCACGCGTGCAGGGCCGCGAGGCGTATAATTTCTTGTGATCTCGCAACTCGGCCCACGCGCGCCGCCCGCGCCTTACAATGTTAATACCTATTCTTACTTTTGGACAAATTAAATTTGTCGTCTCATTGTGGACATAATTAACTATTAACATGGTGTTTGTCTAATCGTCAGCTTTGACTTGTTGAAATTTAAATAGTCGTATTAGATTTAATATTTCCTAGGCGACAGATGTATTGACTACACTGTTCCGTGAAGGGATAATTCCTGATTGTATAACCACGTCAACATTATATATTTAAAATTCAAACCCTTCCAGGTATATACACTATTTTATAAAAATGAACGACGAGACAAGCAAACCCAACAGGACAGCTGAACTGACGCCGCGCAATCATATTTCGTCCAGTCAATACTAAATCTGTATCCTTCTCAACTCACCATGTAGTGGAATCCGCACTAGGCCAGCGTGGTGGACTAAGGTCTAATCCCTCTCAGTAGTAGAGGAGGCCCGTGCTCAGCAGTGGGCAAGTATATAATACAGGGCTGATATTATTATATTATTATATTAAATGATTCCGCAGTGCTCACCAACCTGAGACATTGAATATTAGGCCTCATAAAGCCTAGTAACTACACTATTCTTCTTCAAAATACAAATGATGTATTTGGTAACCAAGGAACATACAGCAAAAAGCTCCCTCCCCTGGCTCAGTGTAGCTTATAAGAGTACCTGGGTGGGAACAAAATAAGGTCCCTGATTAATCTGTTTATAAGGTATGATAGTTTAGTCAGGGTGGTGACCTAAAAATGTGAGAGTTCGAGAGGCCGTAGAGTACAGCACAGGCGACCAAAAAAATAAGGACTTTTAGGGTTCCGGTATACTGCACCGACTAATCTTACAATAGCTGTACTCCTGTACGCACACCTACTACCCTATACCGGACCTGTCAACACATAATCCGTCCATTACCAGCATTTCAACAAGGAATTCCAATACAAAATCTCATATCAAGTGCCACGATATCCATATGAAATCAAGCGTTATGCGTATGTCTATTTCGTTCGATTTGCAATGGAAACGAGCCGCGATTTGCATGATTGCTTTCAAATTCAGTGTTTATAACAAACAGCGTGTATTTTGGAATGTACTAATATCCGTTGTAATTAACATATTTTGATTCGGTATTATTTTGATTATTTGTTCGGGTTTAATGACGAATTATTGTCGACATGATTGCTTAATGGGTTTGGTTTCATGTTATGGATGTTTAATTGTTCATTTGTAAGTTGAATTGTTTGTTTTTTTGGAAATTCAAAATAACTGTCGTTTCAAATTTAGAATTTACATTCTAATATGAAACATTACCATTTAACTAAATTTGAATCATTTAATTTAAATGTAGTGAAATGGTAGAAATTTCTGAATTAGAACGTGAATGTCTGGTTAAAAAAAACGGCGAAGAAAAATTGGCTTCTTAATCATAACTAAGTTCCTAATCTTAACTAACGAGTTCTGCGTCAGTGCAACAGCTGTTCCTAGTTCAATGATTGATAGTCACGACTTAAACTTTCTTAAATTATTACATTAGAATTTTCAAAAATACCCTAAGACTTTCTAAATCTGAAAATGCCTTGTAATTAGACTGGTTATTCATCTGTGCTCAAACACTGTTCAGCAATAAAATAGCCTAACTCGAAGCAAAAACTAGAGTACTAAATCTATAGATTTATACACTAGATTGAACAAATCTACTAACCTTTTTGAACTTATGTCGAACGAATGGAGTTTGCATACAAAACACAGCAGTTGGATTCGCAGCACTATAGCTTCATGTAGGAATTATAACAGCTATTTGACAACAACCAGCTCGGACGGCTTAACACTTACCCGCGAGTATTCTATATCCAGGTCTCCGAGAATTTCGAAAAAATCCATTGTTTTAGCTTCTAAAACGCCAACACAATTTCCACAAAAATAAAGTGCGAAAGCGAACGTTTCGTATGCATAGAAAATGTTGGCCGAATGAATTTATACGACGTGCCTGCTAATGCGATGTGGACGCTTAAATTTGCCTCTTGTTATTTATCTAAATTGTTTTAGAAATGGAATATTGTTTGGGAAGTCGTGTGCAGTAAATTTTGTACGCTTTGGCAAATATTTTGTGTATTTGTGTGTGTTTTAGCAAGTATAAGTAGGTCACGATTTTATTTAGAGTTGCATAAGCAAATAGGTCAACTTATCATATTTTATAATAAAGATGAATAATATAAACGGGTAGGATTTTATGAAGACTCCTTTAGACGATTACTGCTTCATTTAATTATTTTAATAAAAAACTTGTAATGCATAATGATTTCTTATGTTTACGCGTATATTAGACATTAAAATTTAACTATTTTTCGGATTTTATCGCTTTTTATATTTTTATTTTCCCCCGACATTGCAAAGTCTTTTAATTTTAAAAAGTTTTAATGCCTAGATAGTTTTCAAGTTCAAAAGTAGTTTACTCACATTTAAATCTAATATCAGACCAATTTTTAGAGTTTCAAAGTATTACTATTCTGATAAAAGTAGGCAAATGCCTTCCAAACTGTGTCGAACTTTGGGCGGATAGCTTTCGTATTTGGAAGAAACAGATGTGCCACTCCAAAAGTCTGACCACAAGGTTTTCTTTTCGGGGTTCTGTAGTGAAAAGAAATCTTAGTTTCGGTATGTTTATACGTACAGTACTTGATTATCATTAAGTAATCTATCTTATATTCGAGGGCCGGTTTGGGTAGCTACCACTGCAATGTTTATTTCTACAGCCAAGTAGCAGCGTGTATGAACTGTTGTGTTTGACATTGTAGCGAACATAATTACTGGGCATTATTAGATTGAACATCTTATGGCATGCATATGTAGACAGCGGGGGTGCAATGTATTTTTAATAAGACGATGTTGAATTTTGGTAACTTATTTTATGTCTTTCACAAATTAATGTTTGCAAATGTTCGTCACTCTTAGTTTTATTCAATGTTAAATGAATATCAAGATACCGAGGACTAAACCTGACTACCTCGGTAAGCTGATGTTTAACAACTACTACGCTATAGTAAAAATACAATAGGGTGCCGGACTAATTTTTGTTCTTTACTATTATCAAATATTTACGTAATATAAATTATAACACAGAAGGAATTATTAAAATCCGTTAAAAAATCAACAAGTTATAAGTCTTTGAATTTCGATGGAAGGGGTAATTAACAAGAAACAGAAAAGAGACGAAATACCCACTTGTGACGTCATCGGGAATTAAGATGCGTGCGAAAGAAAGAGATGAAGCGCTATCCCCACATCGCGCCCACTTCTGCACATTACAATATTTTAAATATGAATTACTCGCTCATTTTTTAAACAATTTTTATGCAGTTTTCGCAGGAGTGCTTCTTTTTCGTATTATTAACCATTAGATATAGAATAATGTACAAAATCAAGCATAGGCCGGTCCCCTATTTTTATTTGTCCATTTATGCTAAGGTATTCGGCCATAATATCCGAACATATGTATACACAGATCATATGCTACCTATTTTTTTTTAAACTAATCAACTCTTTATAAAATGATAATATAAAACTGCAAAATAGTTTCATTTCAATGTCCAACATTCGCGTAAACATAAGAAATCATTATCGAAATCTTTATTTCATATTTCTCTCCTAAGTGGACCATACGTAATCCTGTGATTTCTTTTATATCGTACTTATCATAAATACGTATTTGATTGTAGTAATAAAATGAACCCCGAGTCATGGTCAAGTGAACCGATAAGATCTGGTATATTGTTTTTATGTTCGGGCAAAATTGGGCTAACTTTGGTTTGGTAGTCGATACAGGCAACTTTGCCCATTTCCCTATAGTTGAGAATTTAATTATATTTACTTGATATTGTGTGTATAATTTAATTAACATAACATTGCCTGGTAAAACAGTCTTAGTTATAAAGCTAGTGATATCTTGGGCTGTGAATTTTAACGTTTTAACATAAAAATTAAACAATTATTCGGATTTTATCGCGGTTTTCTGCATTATATTCGCGCAAAAATAAGAAATCTTTAAGATTTTATGTTTGATTCGCAGATCAAGCAAAAATGTTTGCGTTTTCGGGAATTTGGGTTTAACATATCGAGAAAGTACAAAAAATCTTATTCATTAGTAAAAACAACCACACTTCACCTCCAATTAATTTAATCCAACACCTTTTTGTTTTGAAAGCTTTAAAAAAAAGGGGCGATAAATGACTAAAAGTGCTGTCGTTACCGTCAAATTCACGAATGTGTGGCAAAGAAAGCCTATTATTAATAGCTGTGGACCAACCCAGAGGTCTCCGCTGGGAAATAATGTATTGTGACCTTCAGGGGCGGGCGAAGCTCGGAACACACTGGTTATGGGCGGTTTGAACGAGTTTATACCGGTATAAAGCGGTTCAATTGAATATTGAAGCCGATTTTGATGTGATTTACGGACAGTTTAACTTTTAGAGAGTTATTGGAGATATTTTTGTGAGGTATTCAATTAAAGTAACGCTATATTTTAGAAGCGATAGGCATAGGCATTATTAATACTGACAGTTAGCCATTCTTCAAAAACCTATATTTGATTTTTCCTGCTAAGTTTGAGAATTTGTATTTATTTTCTAATTATTTTATCATTGCTATTATAACTATTGACCACTAGAAATATAAGTGAAATTCTATTCAAAATTGCAGCGCTCACGCACCCTCCCAACAATAAATAAAGTATAAACAACTTCATAAACCAAAATAAAATAAAGACTAACCAACTGTAAACAATTTTATATCACGAACTGCGCCCAGTACAGCGAAATTAAATATAAATAACACGGTAGGGCCAGCGCTGAATCGAATTAAAAAATAATAACTCCGAAGGCGGTTTGATCGATGGAGAGGGGCTTACTGCGAAGTCGCCTCGAGCTGGTCCTACTTAAAATGCCTGTACTTACGCTTTAGCTCTTTGATTCGTAAAAGTGTTATGATTTCAATATCATCCTTATTTTTAAACCAAGACGCAAAAAGAGGGGTGTTATGTTTTAAGGTTTTTATGTTTGTTTGTGGTGTTGTAGCTCTTAAACCAATGGTTCGATTATGAAGTGTTTTTTGTTGGAATTTCAATATTAAAGTACAAATAATTAATCTATATTATTTTGTATTTATCTTATTAGAAACCTTCGTGTTTAATATTTATCTACGTCATTTATGCAGTTTATGGTTGTAGGTGACTGTCACGTAAGCCTTTCAAGTAATTGACAGAAATATAAAATTTAAATATAATTTATTCAGTTTTTGTTTGTATACTTATTTCCCATTTTTTTTTGTTTGAACGTTAATATAGGTATGTTCGAGATGATTTTTTGTGTCTGCGCGAATGTTGGACATCAAAATTAAACTAGATTTCAGGTTGCGGATTTTTTTAGTATGTTTTTTCCAACATTTCGTTGTCTTTGCAGTCTTCATAGTCACGGGGCGGACTGAAGTACACATTCTTCTTTAAGTTTTGAGCTGCTGGTGGTCCGATCTATGCAGAATGAGCTTAGTGTCCTGACGTCACGCAGCAGGTTGTTTTGGGTTCCGATTTAATTGAGTGAATAAGAGGATCCCAGGCCAGTGCAAGCTTCCAACCATCTTCTATTAAAATCTGGGTATTTGTGTTGATGTTGTTGCACGCAAAGGAAGCCGCAAATAACGCCTAATAATTAATAATACTTGTAAGATGATTTATTTAAAAATAGAATCTACACTCCTCTATCATACAAAGCAAAACAACCAGGTTAGGCAGCCATAATGCCTAAATAAATCAAAATCTATACATATTTTAAAACAAAGCCCCCTTTTTTGTCTGTCTGTATGGTATCGATTTCCTCAAAATCTACTGAACGGATTTTTATGAAATTTGGTATGGAGATAGTTTAAGACCCTGGAAATTTTATGGGCTACTTTCTATTCCGTGAAATATATAGCGGGACTTTAGAAGGCGAACACAGGCGAAGCTGCGAGAAAAAGTTAGTAATTAGATATTTAGTACTGTTTACCAATTAATATCTATTATTTAAAGACAAAAACATAACTCACACAACACAAAACAAACTTTCAGAGCACGCGTTGATAATTAGAAATTCGTACGTAGTTTCCATTCTGATAATAAATCATAGTAAATTAAACTCGGGAATATTAAACATAATATCCAAACAAATATGAAAAGGCTCCGGGGGTTTGAGTTAAGAACATATTATTCAATATTTCTAATTGACTCTTGGTGGCGTATTGCGTGCGTGATACGACACCGCTCTGAAGTCCTGGGTTCTAACCCCGTGTTGGCCAGTGATAATGGGTTCTTTAGCTCAGTATCAGCCCGGAGTCTGGAATCTGACTCCCATATGGCAATAAATAAAAACATACATCGCGCATTTATCATCGTAGGGGTATGCAGAGGCGCAACCAGGGCACCCACTTTTCGCAGAGTGTGTTCTGTCCCACGATATCGATCGCCATATGGTGCACAAATTCTAGACTCCGGGTTAATATTAAGCATCAAAATTTCACTTTACCTAATCCGGGATATGAACACAGAACCTTACAGCGCTGCCGTACTGCGCATGCAGTACAACTACGCCACCGAGGCAGTCAAATATGGAGCAGTTAGATGTGGATATATCGAGGCAGATATAGCGTAAAGATTGCTAATATAACAAAACTATTTATTTATTAATACTATTACTTACAAGGCAGCTCCCTAAATAATACACATAGCGAAAAGTGAGTACCCTTGGCAGCTTTGCAACCTTCGAGAATAATGTCCTGATATGTGTATGTTCAACTAAAGTACCAATTATAAATTAAAAGCAAATCTTGGTAACTTTCTAACTGCGCACTAAAGACTTGTAATAATAGTATACTCGTTAGTGTAACATTGCAGTGAAGCTATGGAAACCTTTTAAGAAGTTTGCTTGAGTAATCAAGAGCTTTCAACTAATGCGAATCGTGCGAACTCCGCTGACCGTATTGAAACGTCTGGTTACAAGGTGACTTTAACTTGTATTAGGTTTAGGTGAGAACTAATCTGGTAGATTAACCTTGGTATCTTATGCTATCAGGGTTGTTTTGTCTATTTTTGTATACGCGCACTGAGCTGCGGTTTGAAAGATATGGGGATTTTTTTACGCCCATGCAACAGAAGCTCTCAAAAGAAATATTTTTTTTGTGTTATTGTAACATTTTTCATTGATTCTCCGCTTTATTTCGTCATACCTTGATATTGTATAGTTTTTCTCGATTAATGGGCTATCCAACACTAAACGAATTTTTCAATTCGAACCAGTAGTTCCTGATATTATCGGGTTCAAGCAAACAAACTTCAGCTTTATAATAATAATATAGATTAAGAAACTTTATGTTTGAGCTTCTAGGTTTAGAAGTCATGACAGTATAAAGCTAATGTATTAAGTTACGAGGTTATTGCTTGCGGCTTTACCCATATGAATAAGCTTTCCTGCTATAAACGTCCAAAATCACTGTTTAAAAATGAAATTAAAAAATACATCATTTGCCGTAGGCGCAATTATCGGGATAAAAATAGTCTATGTGTTAGTCAAGGACATGGTCTATCCACATGTCAAATTCCATCTAAATCCATTCAGCTGTTTCTGCTTTTACTTCTAACAAACGTCCAAACATTTTCACAAGCTTTTGCATTTATAATAGTAACTAGAAGCTAAGATTGTAGGTATTTCATTCCTTAAATATGAAACAAATAACGTATTTTAATATCCTAAAATAACAATTCCAAGGAAATATAATACATTTATTTATTTCTCTATTCTATTTTTATAACTCTCGTTTTACGCTTGAGAACTTATTTCCTTACAATAATAAAAACATTGACAGCCCTAGCTTGGAATTTACTTAATTCAGTATTTTTGCTATTAATATTCATAGTTGTCGTAAGAATGTGCTTCTAATTTACTTTATGTTATCTTAGAGAAAGTTCATACCAAGACGAACTCTCGAGTACGAGAAACCTATCTAACTTATCTTACTTTTTGTTAGCCTACACGTTTGTCAGCCTAGCAAGAGCCGGCTTATACAAACACACTGGACTTTTGGATGGATGCTTTAGGCGCTCGCAACCCTTGAAAATTAGGCGACCATGTTGAGGGCAACCCACCAACGGGCTACGAACCTCGGCTTAGGTCGGTCACAGGAGACGATGAGACAACGATTATGTATATACCATAAGAGTTGCTTTTTCTATTACCAAGCAGTAGTCTGATAAAGGTATAATAGATAATAATGAAATGAAGGAAATTAAATAATTTATTTGAACCCCTAAAATGTAATACATTATTTAGATTCTGCCAATTTTACTCTATCGCCAGTTCGGAAAGCAACTCTCACCAGGGAAGAACGGGAATGAAACTCTAGTATTGCTTTTTCAATTTATACATGTAACTAGTATTGTAGAAACGTAAATTCTGGGTACATTAAGCCATCAATTTCTCACGTGGTGCTACTTAAAAATTACGAAATTTAAATAGTCTCCATTAATTCAATTTAATTTGTAATTTTTATGCTATTTAAAATACAAAATATATACATTTTCTCTCTATCTAAGAATCTAAACAATAATGTTACTTCTATTGTCCATATGACCAGATAAAAGTGGCGATGTCAGCATCTGAACGAAAATATTCAGATAAAGTAATGTGTAATATACATCAAGAAGAATACTGGAATAGGCCCGATAACATAATTTGACGCAACAAGCCCCAGTGGTGGCGAGAAAAAATGAATTTAGCTTTTCAGATAAGACTTTATCTGGTGTTTCTGAATTTGTATATGTAAAGAACTCTTATTTTATTAAAACGTTTATTCTGGTAGCATTATTACGTTTTAGGTTAACGTTAGAGTATAGAATAGTTCGGATAAGTTAGTCAAGAATCAGCTTGAGATTTGGATGTGGATTACAAATGGTTGATATGATCGTAATGGCGATTAAACCCACATATCACGCATTTATACCCGAACAGGTATACAGAGGCGCAGACAGGGCACCCTCTTTTCGCCAAGTGTGTTCCGTCCCATGATACGAAGAGGCGGGCCTATGCCGATTGCAGACTTTTAAAAATGCACCGAATTTTTATTGATTTCATTTAGTATTATCTTCTCAAATAGATAACATAATTTTATATATAACTATTACACAAATCTAAACAGTACCACAGACAGATATTGAATAACCTACTCCATCGTTTGAAATAGAATGCAACTAAATCTTGCGGAAAAATCTCAAATTTTAATTCTGGATATGCGTTTCAATATTCTTATATCTAGCCAAGTCGTCGCGTCGTTCCTTGTGAGTACTATCTGAAGTGCTATCTGTAACAATGCTCACTCGACAACCAGCAAACCGCGGTGGCCACATTCGCTGACCTAACGAGTTCATACAAATTTGACAGCAGTCTTGTTAGAGAGAATTTTGAAGAGACATAACCTTAAGTGCTCTTCGACCGTGATATCCCATGTGGTTCGTGAAATCTTCAGACATGTTTTTTGAGGATTTTATTTTGCACATTTCTGTGTCTTTCTTTTGTGTATTCGTCTGCGAAGTTTGCTTTGGCTCTGTTGCTTCCACTCGCTGTTTGCGTATTTGCTTAACACTCAATTTATGCTTTCCATTTAATTAAGTCAGGTGCATTAAATTCGAAAACGTTCCACGCTGTGTCTCTCCACGCTGTCTGCTCTTTTATACCGAGTAACTTTTATTCTAGCGTAAGCGCTTCGAAGTCCGGGCACTTGCTCGATGGTACTAAAGTCGTCTGAGGCTAACAGCTGCTGATTCTAAAAAACAACTTCCTTATTTCGAATTTCCCGACTAGAGGCCGCGTTCCAAAGCCGCAGATATTCCCTTGTCACTGAGTGCTCTCATTTCTTTTATGAATTTGTTATTTAACATTCCACTTTATTTACGCCAGTGAAATTTTAAGTGCGAATCAAATTTTTAGGTCGTGCCCATCTCGGCTTTTAAGCAGTAGCAAGGATGAATTTAAATAAGCTCTCAACGTCGGCGTTGACTTGGGAATTGCATAAATATTAATGGTACACGGACTAGAAGACTGATGGATATGGATTAATCGAAAGAAATTTAAATGGGAATATCTATTGATTTGTTTTCCTTGAATATTAAAACATAGTGATGTATAGCGTGTCTGCTGGATAACAAAAGTGTTACTTTATTTTGGTTTCCTAGGATTTTTTAATATTCTGCATACATCCAGTTAGTGCCAAATTCATTTGTTGTAAGTCGGTCAGCTCTCATATCCTTACTAACAATGTTAAACCGAGCCGTTTTGGCACGCTGCATGAGCGTACTTTTGCTACTTTATTATTTTTTCAACGGGTCCCAACATATTCAAATTGTACAGAGAACAAATATTCTCCACAAAATGAGCACAATTTGAGATTCACATCTATACTATTATATAAAGCTGAAGAGTTTGTTTGTTTGTTTGTTTGTTTGTTTGAACGCGCTAATCTCAGGAACTACCAGTCCAAACTGAAAAATTTTTTTTGCGTTGGATAGCCCTTTGTTCGTGGAGTGCTATAGGCTATATATCATCACGCTATACCCAATAGGAGCGGAGCAGTAATGGCTGATCTCAGGAACTACCGTTCCAAATTGAAAAAATTTTTTTTGCGTTGGATAGCCCTTTGTTCGTGGAGTGCTATAGGCTATAAATCATCACGCTATACCCAATAGGAGCGGAGCAGTAATGGCTGATCTCAGGAACAACCGGTCCAAACTGAAAAAATCTTTTTGCGTTGGATGGCTCTTTGTTCGTGGAGTGCTATATGCTATATATCATCACGCTATACCCAATAGGAGCAGAGCAGTAATGGCTAATCTCAGGAACTACCGATTGGAACTGAAAAAATATTTTTGTGTTGAATAGCCCTTTGTTTGTGGAGTGCTCTAAGTTATATATCATCACGCTATGACCAATAGGAGCGGAGCAGTAATGGCTAATCTCAGGAACTACCAGTTTGAACTGAAAAATTCGTTTTGTGTTGGATAGCCCTTTATTTGTAGGGTGCTATAGGCTGTATATCATCACGCTATGACCAATAGGAGCGGAGCAGTAATGAAACATGTTGCAAATACGGGGACAATTTATTAGTTTTGAGAGCTTCCGTTGCGTGCGCTGCGTAAACGGTTAAAGTTATGCAACAATGATGTATGACGGGATTATTCCTCTTAAAAAGTTCTATAAAAATATATTATAAAACAAAGTCCCCCGCTGCATCCGTCTGCCTGAACGTCTTAAACTCAAAAACTACCCAACGTATTAAGATGAAATTTGGTATGGAGACAGTTTGAAACCCTGGGAAGAACATAGGCTCCCGGGAAACTACTACTTTTATAATAGAAAACTTTAGCCTGAAAAACTTTACAACGCGGGCGGAGCCGCGAGCAAAAGCTAGTATTTTTATAAAATAACCCGTGGTGCTTACCTCAAATGACCTTTCAAATTCCATTTATTTCTATTTACAGTGACATGTTGAATTATAAATTTGAATTGCATCTCTGGTCTCTAGAGTTTATCTTCATTTGTTTCGTTTGCATTATTATTTTAGCATTTATATGCCTAGCTCTAATTTTAGGTTCCTAATTTTAAAATTTTCGTTACGCTAGAAGATTTGGCTTTATAGCCAGACTACAAGTTTGACGCACCAAGTAAATTCGCATTAATGCTGCAAGCGTTAGTATCAAGCGCCAAAATCAAATGTACAAGTCTATAAAACATATAGATGTTGAATCGTATATTTGTTTTTGACGCTTACAACGCAAAGTGAATTCACTTGGAGCGTCAGGATCGTAGCATTGGGGTTAGGTTTGCGTTGTCTGCAATCAGGAACAATAACTCACCTTGCACTCAATCAGGTAACTTAATATTCTAAACACTAGCCCACAGATCCTCACATTTTATTGGAATCCTTTAATGTTATTCTTAAAAGTAAGAATCAATTACTTAAATAGACCGTTCTGTGTTTACAATAGACTTATTATCCTTGAAAAGTGGAATGTCGGATTTTAATTCCGGGATAGGAATTTTTTGCAGGTGAATCTACGATCAAATTCGAGTGTATAAATTAAATAACATTTAAAATACTGCCACGGTTTATGTTGAGGTAATAAAAAATAAGTCATAAATATTATTTGAGCACGCAAAAATCAATAGACAAATTTAAAAAAACACAGTTAAACGTCAGCTAACAAACACTTTCCCACCATTCTCGAAATTCAAATATGTATGTCCCAAGCAAATTGCTTCTCGTCCTATGAATATTAATTGTTTACATTATAAGGAATGGCCGGTTGTTTGCTGCGATATTGGGAGTTTCCGATTTGTTATTATTGACTGTGGTAATGCGATGCTGTCAGTCAGCCATCGTGACTGCTGCAGAAATAGGCCGTTTCGTGATTAGATGTTTTGTTTCCTCGGACCTTTTATCGGAATTTTAAAAAGACATTTTTGCTGTTGCTTTTTCATCCATTTTCGATTTAAATCTTTTTTCCTCTCTTTTGAATCTGATTCTAACTTAATTCTTATTATATCGCTTTCTTCGATCGTTCAATTTTACTTGTAGATTGGAATTTAATTAAAACTTTTCATAAGTTCATTAATCTTTCACCTACTTACTAGTTGTCGCAGTTCTTGTTAAACTTAAAAAATTGTTACATTGAAGAATAGATCTATTATTAATACACTGTTGGGATTCTTACTTAGCTTTGCACTTATTGTGGTCTGTATAGCATACCAAACCTTTGCACGATATCTTGCAATGCATGCTTAAAATTTAGCCACACTTATTATTCTTTTTCTATTATTTACATACATACATACATAACATCACGCATTTATCCCCGAAGGGGTATGCAGAGGCGCAACTAGGGCACCCACTTTTCGCCAAGTATGTTCCGTCCCATGATGTGACAGGGGGCGAGCCTATCGCCATATCGGGCACAAATTCCAGACTCCGGGCTGATACTGAGCAGAAAAACCCAAATATCACTTTGCCCGACCCGGGATTCGAACCCAGGACCTCAGAGCGCTATTGTACCGGACATTCAATACAACTACGCCACCGAGGCAGTCTCAGTTCTTTTATTTATTTTACATAATATAAATTCTCTGACTTGGTCAGTATCTTAAATGCTTTGTATGTTATTAATATCCTTATTATAGACCAAGAGGCCAATGATTATAGTATTCCTTATCTATAGGCAAAGTGGCAGTAAGACTTATATTTGAAATAAATCTTTATAAAATATCGTATAAGGCTGATATTACTCCAAAGCGCTCAGTTAAGTGCTACGGGATCATTTTCTTTTGTTTTATCAATCTCAGTCATAAACTTAAAGTCAGTAAGTTGAATTTTAATTCTCATTGAATCATTGCCGGCATTTGCCAAGCAGCATTACCATTAAGAAATAATACTTCCAAGTACCGAATGACGCAAATGCTATGTTTGACTTAATACAGAAACAATATTTAAATGTCCGTCAGTCCGATAGCGTGCCATAATATTGATAAAAGATTGATCGAATGGCCTTCCTCACGCCACTATTATTTACTAATATAATATTAAAAGCGAGAATTTGTTCAAATATTTGTAAAAAGTAATGAAACCGCTTAACAGCTTTACAACATTTCTTATAGAGATAGAGAAAATCTTACACACATACATAATACATAACATCACGCATTTTATCCCCGAAGGGGTATGCAGAGGCGCAACTAGGGCACCCACTTTTCGCCAAGTATGTTCCGTCCCATGATGTGATAGGGGGCGAGCCTATCGCCATAGAGAAAAAAGAGAAAATCTTATATTATATTTATTAGCTTTTTTATTTCTAAAAACATTTAATTGGACATGCATCGCGGCTTCGCGAAAATATTGATAAACATATTTTTTTTTACGTGCACGGCATATTGATCCACTGCACCTGATGGTAAGTGGAGTGGGGTCCAATAGAATGTCGACTAACTAGAGATGATTACCCCTCGCCAGTCGACATAATTATGCCGGCCTGTTGGACCCGGATATACACAGCCTGATCCCGGAGCGTGTCACAATTGCATGGGCCACTATGGTGGGTTTTAATACCTTGTGTATGTTGGTTGCTATACGGTCTATAAAATATATCCCACCACCAATTTTAGTGCGTAGTATTTTTAACTATGTTTTAAAAGGCATAATTCTGTTTGTTGCAGGTCTAAACGCAGTGAAAATAGTGAAAGTGGTGGTACCAGAAATAATACAATATGGTGTCCAGGACGCTGTCATATTAGACTGTGATTACACTTATGGTAATGAGACCTCAGGTTTAATGGTAAAATGGTTCTTCAAGAACAAAGCAAGACCTGTGTACCAGTGGATAGCGTCTCAAAAGCCTCAAGATATGGGGATCTTGAGGGGTCGGGTGGACCTTACGTATAGGGCCTCTAACGACCCTTTGAAAATGCATCGAGCATTGCGTATTGTTAAGCCAAACACAGACATTTCTGGTGACTACACGTGTGTTGTGTCCACGTTCATGGAAGAAGATTCTAGAACGAAACAGATGATTGTTTTCGGTAATTTTTTATTATTCTATATTCCTTTATAGACTATTTGGGTGGTACGCAATACAACTGTTGAACGAACCCGCTTTAAGGTCACAGGTTCGAATTCCTGGTTGAGCAAAGTGATATTGGGATTTTCGGTATCAGCCTGTATTCTGGTATTTGTGTCAGATAACGCAATAGGCTCGCCCCCATCACATCATGGGACGGAACACACTTGGCGAAAAATAGGTGCGGTGGTCTTTCATATCTCTATGTGATTTAAAACAGCAGTATTTAATCATTGGCTGTTTTCTGAAATATAGGTAGTGTATTCATTGGGAATTTTACAATTATAGTATAGTATAGCTTTCGTTAAAGACAGCGATTGACTCTCCTCATTTAAAAAAATAATAAATTCATTTAAAATTTTTACCTATACTAGTAAAAAAAAATATTAACAAATTCAAGTTCATGCCTCTCCCATTTTTCATAATAACAGTCAACTAAAATAAGTTGGTATTAAAATAAGCAATTTGTTTTCAAAACGGCCTGACGGTTCGAGCTAAGAGCCAAGCAGAACTGATTACACAAACGCTTATACGAAATTGGTCTAGAACATTTTGATAACATTAGATAAGATAGGCTGCGAGTGGCGAAGAATGAACGGTTTAAAAAAAAACGATGCTTTTACAATTTATTCACTACAGATATGTAAACCGTGTTCAGAGAACGAAAAAAAATACCCAGTTTGACCCTGTCTTCAAAACGTCGGTAGAAAGTAATAATATAAATAAACGCGATAAATCCATACAGTTTTCAATTGGCTTTATTATGTTAATTGTATTAAAAGATTTTTAAGAATTGATGAAATATTTATAGAGAAAATAAAGTAATTTAAAAATAAAAATAAGTAAAAACTTTTTTCAGAATGACAATCATTAAAAAATTAAACAAATTTTTTAATGGATTTATTTTTTCACATTTCGGACATTGTAATTCTAGAGCAAATAAATGGCAAAACTAGTATATTTTACACATCTACCACCACCATACTTCGGTATGTAGTATCTTCTCTAATCCCTCGCTGCGATTCTAGAGAGTAATTACCAAATTTCTTGTTACTCACATACCACAAGCTCAGCGGGTAATTTAGTGCCTTCCATCCTTACGATTCCCTGTGGGATAGTACCACATCGGCCCACGATCAGACCATAAATATATTAAATCTTTATTTGCAAGCTTAGGTGCTGCACATGGAAAAGGAATATAATCGGCTGGAATAAGGCTCAGTATTCATATAAGCGGATTCATATTTCTAGTACAGTTTCTGGAAACGTTTACTTTCTTACACGTATGTCGTCATCTTGCGTTTGTGGAGCAAAACATATATTTTTTATCGTGCAAGAAATAAGGTCTAAGCTTGATATATACATTCGCATTGTTTAAAAATATGAAAAGTTAACATTTTTACATGCCATTGGAATAATAATTCATAGTTAAAGAACAATCCTGGTTCATGATTTTAGTTGTCATTTCAATGTTCGGAATAACTAATCCATGAACAACTAAAGCAGAAGTTAAGAATTTTATTGAGGCAATTTCTTATATCCTCAAAATGTTATCAGTAGCATGAACTTCTCTTTTTATTGATAGAATTTTAAGAGTAGCTTCAATAGAATCAGCCCGTATATATCCGGGTCCAACAGGCCGGCATATTTGTGTCGACTGCTGAGGGGTAATCATCTCTCGTAAGTCGACATTCTATTGGACCCCACTCCATATACTTCAATAGAATCACCCTGTGTATATCCGGTTCCAACTGGCCGGCATAATTGTGTCGACTGCCGAGGGGTAATCATCACTCGTCAGTCGACATTCTATTGGACCCCACTCCATATACTTCAATAGAATCACCCTGTGTATATCCGGTTCCAACTGGCCGGCATAATTGTGTCGACTGCCGAGGGGTAATCATCACTCGTCAGTCGACATTCTATTGGACCCCACTCCACTTACCATCTGGTGCAAATGGGTCACTACAATATGCCCGTTTAAAAGAAAAAGTATTTCCTACAATTTCCCAAAATTATAATATTAGTATAAATAAATTTAGTAAAAGCAGAACCAGCAAAAACGCCATTACTTACACCACACAACCTACTTTTTGTGTGGTTAAGCAAGTTTTATATATTCCGACATATGCTCTCCGCAGCGCGTGTGTTTTTACGCCGATGGCACTTGTACGCCTTCGGGGCAGATGAACAAACGGAACTGGACCTTTGAGTCATGTTATGAGATGTTATAAGGATTTATATGGGTACTGGAATTGTTAGTGGTAGGATATGTTTTTATCCGCTGGGATAGAGACCATACACGAAGTTGTAGCATACACAAGGTGTAAAATCCTCAATAATGGTCCACGTAAGTGTATCGCCATCTGAGATCAGCCTGTGTATATCTGGTTTCAAAAAAGCCGTGAGAATTGTATCTAGCGAGGAATAATTTTTATTTATTTATTTATTGTACATTAAAATAGTGGTAAAAATTTGAAATAGTCCCTGACTACCAAACTAGCGTAGCTGTATATCAGGAGTCAGTTATAATTACCTATTGTCAATCGATAATCTCAAAATAAATTTTGATAGGCAGATAAGTGATGCTTCAAATCTAGTAGATCTAATTTTATGCAACTGAATAAGATATCGATCTGGTAGTAAATGCGGATAAAATGTAGCAAAACCAAATTACAAAGACTTACAAATTAATTGAATTTGAATTACAAAGCCGAATAAAATATGGATGTTCGGTCACCGTAATTATTGAAATGGTTTCACAATACCGAGTAGATAAGAATAACTACTATGTAAAAATTCTATCTGATATCTATCTACTTTAGTAGTGTCGTATCAATTAAACTGGCGCTTTACATGGCGAGATCCATACAGCTCTTAGGAATTGTGGCCAGGATTTGCAAGTAATCAAGTACAAAATGATATATGTAAACTTTAGTTTGGATGATTTTTTTACGGTCAAAGTGACCTCGGCACCTGATGGTAAGTGGAGGGAAGTAGATAGAAATCCAAATTAGTATCTTTCCAATACGAATACTACAGTGCTTACATGTTGTGTATGCGTACACTTTAAAAGACTTCTAATGAAATAATAAATAATAAAAACAAGTATACTTGTTAGAAATTCTCAATACTGGCCACCAATCTCCACAAACGCAACAGCAAGCTGTCGATTCATGTCGGTTTTCAATTTCCGATGTGAATAGTACTAACACTTGAATAACATGTTGGTTTGCTCGTGCTAGACGTTTGTAAAAGTGGATAGCGACCACCGTAAGTATTTTGATAAGACGCACTAGTGGGTAGTCAGAAAAGCCACGTCTCAGGATCGACTTGATCTCTTATTTTCCTGATTTCCCTAATCCAAATGACGTGGGATTAGTGCAACACTGTCTCACGCATGTCCCAAAAAACTAAGCCCGTTATTCATAAACATTATTTATGTAAGGACGGAGCAGTGCTGTGATAACAAATTTGTTTTACAGTGCCGACGGCATGGCAGCCATCGCAGTGCGTAGACATAGGGCCGTTGTGATTGGTTAATATTGAGGTACAACTTTAATCTAATTGGCTGTCTGATAAACAAAGCTGCAATCACAGGAATGCTCCGTCCTTAAATAAATAACGTTTATGAATAAGGGGGTAAGCTTTATAACTAAACCTTTCTGTAACGCTCTCGAAAAATTGTGTTGAGTCAACTCCACATCCGAGTAGACAAGAAAAAGGTAGCTGTTAAATAAAAATAATTCCATATTTTTATACAGATTCCAGTCTACTCACATTGCCTCTTCCTTCACGACTTTTTGCTTTACTTCCTTGTAACCAGGTGTAATATTACAGTGCCGGAGACGAACTTCCGGCTGATCCAAAACAAAACGGATGACGACACGGTCAACGTCATCTGTGCTGCGGACGGCGCGTTTCCTGCGCCAAACCTCACGCTCGCCACGCCGGAGAGGTGAGTAGTTTTGGCTTCATTATATCTCTCAAAGTGAGGTCATGCAGTTTTAATGAATAGTGTTACTTGATATATTTCATGGGGATGTGAGATCTGGTGGTAGGTCTCTCATATGTGAGAGTCCGCTTGGGTAGGTATCACAGCAATGTCTATTTCTGCCGCCAATCAGCAGTGTATAGCCACTGTTGTGTTCCGGTTTGAAGAACATTGAAGCCAGTGTAAACTACTGGACATAATCGCAGTGGAATACCAAACTATAATTAGTAATTTAAGGTGTTGGAAGGTGTTTCTACTGTTGGGCAGACGTATCGTTTACCATCAGGCGAACGGCAAATTGATTGAAAGAAATAATAAAAAACCTATTATGTTTATCTATCAATAATTATTCTTTTCCAATGTTAATAATAATTACAAAATTTATCATCATTTCCTTTAATATATTGACGACTTTTTTACTATCCACGGAAAGTCATATACCATACCATATTAGAGATAGAATTCATTTCAAAAATTGTTCAAGTGGTCCAATAGTTTAATCAACTAAATAAAACGCAAGGCTCAGATAGATTATACTTCTCTGAAAAATAGACACCTTTATATATTCTGATACGTTTGTTTCTAAAACAATAAATTTATGGCGTCGTATCGCGGTAACTGGATATTCATCGGCTTACCCCGAAATGCAACATTAGCATTATGACCGGCTTACCGCTGGGACTCGTCTACGTGAAAATATAAACACAATTCAACATTCCTAGAGAAGTTTATTTAAAACAATTGTTTAAATCGTGGGTATCATATCATGCTGTCGTTTAAATAAGCGTCGACTAAAATCTAAATTGTTATCATTATTGGCGATGGAAGTAATTTGTAACGTGTAAACGCTTTAAAGGTTTTCAGGTTTGAAATAATCCATGCTTGTCCAGAAGTTAACACTAAAAGAGAAATGAGAGTGCAAAAAATACTAACTAAATTACTAGATTATTTTAAATGGTCTATTTATACTCATATGGTTGAGATCGCTCGTTGATCTAGTAGAAGTTGATAGTGTTTACATATCTTATTTATTTATATACTTTTAATTAAGTAGACTTTCATAAGATATTTTTCACTGTAAAAACGGTTGCTAAACAATATAGTTATAGCACATTTAATAAAATGCAGGAACGTATTCTTGTATTGAATTCGGGACCATCTGCAGTCCATTCTGTTCCTCGTTCACGAACTTCGATTGCGCAACGCCAACGTAAAAAAAATCTCGCAATAGTTTTATCGAAGTTTCAGTTTGTTCTAATACATTTTCCACAACATTGACATTACGCAGCAACTTTTTATATCCAAGAAAATACTTTCGAAACTCATAACTCTTAACCTTGACAGGTCTACTCCGTTCCTTCTATCGCACGGCCGACGTGACACGTACTCGAATTATCCAATTTATGTTGACCTCCCACCCTCCCCTCGCTCTCACGTCACCGACTCACCTGGGGGGTGTACAATAGAATTTCACATGTCACGCTAAGCTGGCCACCGGTTGATGTATGTACTCATCAGGGAGGCAGCCGCATTGCGGTCACAGTCCACGTTATGCACTAATGTTCATAGATGTGAAATATTAAAAGCGTTTGTCCTGTTTGATGTAGGATTGTATTGTGGTCGCGACAGATTTACTGCCCACGTCTGATTTCATTTTGCTCTTGTTCAATTTAATGATGTATTTAGTTTTAACTCAAGGTTCGTAGACATAGAATTTTTAAGGATCAAAGGGAACTCATAGATTTTTCGTAGACATAGCATTTTGAGTATAAAAATTATTTGTTATTTTTTAACTCATAACATAAGCGTGCCTTTGTTCATAAAAGGTTAGGCAGACGTATTTAATGGACTTTAATTTTATTAAGCTAATATCAGGCCAATGATATATCACGCCTTGTGCCCTTATTACTTAAATCTCATCTCAAGCAAATCAAATTAATTTTTAGATAAGTTTACCCAAGTTATCATTACTCTACCTGCAAATCGAATAAAGAATCACACGACTGATATTCAAAGGACGGTGCCTTTATATCGTCGGTTTACTGCAAGAACTCACTAATTGCATAAATATTCAAGAATATAATAGTGTTTTACTTCTTTTTAACATACTTATATCTAGGTTGATATAGCGAAAACAATATGACTAAAACTAAAAATGGCTTAATTCATACTTTTGTATTTGTCAGTTAATAAGTTCTTGCAGTAAACCGACGATATGAACTATATGTAATAACTAAGTACCTCATCAGTAGTCTCTAGAGATATATAAGACCCAGCAATATACAAGTCAGTTTTTATCCCGGGGAAATTAAAGGTTCCCGGGGGAAAAATATGCGCGCGCAACTCCAACAATAGTTCTTATACATGGAACTGTTATGGCATTAAGTCCGCTTCTCTTAATAGCTTTAACTTATTTTGTGGATTTTATGATGTCTTATTAAATTTTGTTCAGTTTTCATTTTAGTATTTTGTACCTACTTATTTTAGTCCACGGGGACTCGGTATTTGTAATACCTATTAAATATATTATATTACATTTTTTTTTTACACATACTACATCTAAAGAAAAATTTGTTAAACAAATGTACATGATTGGTAAGTTTATAATAAACTATATTATATTTATGATTCTAACAGCAGTTTTCGAAACACTTTTTTCGAAATGAAATGCCTACAACACTTTTCTGGAAGCAAAAGTAAAATTAATGTTGATGTACAAGCTAGCTGTCAAGCTGTTAGTCTAAATGAGTTCCAAATTTATACAGAAATTTATGCGTTTAGAACAAACATCCAAACATCTTGACAAAACAATCGCATATATAATACTCGTATTAGTAAAAATAAGATTTTTACACAACCAAATGGCGACAGAAAGCGGCGATATGTAAAGTCGAGTGAAATGGACTGCCGAGATGAATGTCCGCAGTTTTAAAACTCAAGGGCACGTACGTTTGACTTTTCTAAGGTTATTTGCATATACTTTGTTAATTATCGCTTGCTTTAACGGCGAAGGAAAACATCGTGAGGAAACCTGCATACCTGAGAAATTCTCCATAAATTTGAGGGTATCAATCCACAGGTATTAATCCGCACTAGGCCAGTGTGGTGTGCTAAGGCCTATTCCCTCTCGGTAGTCGAGTAGGCCCGTTGCAGTGGGATAGTAAATAATACACGGCTGATATTATTATATATGAATAAATGACGATAGAAGCAAGCTGCTTGTACAGGAATAACCCAAATTTTTCATACAGTGACGTCAAGAATGGAGTAGACAGCTAAACTTTCCCAGAAGCAGAGCACAGGGATTTGCTAATAAACGGTCACTAGTTCACTGCGCAGGGACCGAGCCGTAAGCTCGGTGACCGCATGCAATGATTGTTATTAACTCAATTTCGGAGCCGGTAAGCGTCATGTCATGACAACCAGGTTTGACATTCGAGTGTGTTAAACAGACTGTATTTGTAATTATCGATACAACACTTGACTTCTACGAATAGTTAAAATCATAAAGAGATAAAATTTTGAGAACTGAAATCTGAGTGTGATAACGAGAAGTTCTACTTTCTTATGGTACAAAATACCTCGATAGATGCTTCACAAAAGGTATGCTTTACGTATAGAAAAAACGACAACCTAGACTATTACTTTAAAGATAAAAAAATCTAGGACAACCTAGACTATGAGACTACGCCGCAAATAACCCTTATATGCAAATGCTGTATAAACAAAATAAAGGCTTAAACTAACAAGATGGAACTGGAACACATAATCCGAAACATTAACACCTTATGAAAAATTGGCTATGAATATCGTGAACAAAGAACTTGGCGTCGTTTCAGACGCAAGATTAAACTGGGTACCATCGTTAACACCTGAACTCGACGCGTGCCAAGTGCCACATAATGCACGGTATTTTTTATTAAATTTTTAAAATGGCTCCCAAATTGCCTTGGGATGGTCTTGAGATGGGTGCGTCAGACGCTTATAGTGGTTTCCACCGGAGCCGCGGTCTTAGAAGTCTTTACTTTATATTTGCAAAGAAATTGTGTATGTAAAGATTTTTGTGCTAGACCGACGTTCATGCAAAAGCGAATATTTGTCTATGAAAGCATTAAGGCGAAAATAGTACAGTGTAATTTTTTTGCTTACATTGTATTGATTTGCAGGTGTGGTTTCATAATCAATTAAAAGATTTTGACTGGTGTTGAATTCATATGTAAATTAATTTGGATGGAGTAGTTATTTTTGATTCTAGTGTTTCGAGTAAATGTAAAATAAACATGATTTTGGTTTTTCTATATTAAAAACAAAACATCAAACTTTCTTAGATGAGTAACGTTGATTGTAGAAATGCAATCTAACTTTATTCTACTGATACACGTCACTCTAGCATTTGACAGTCTGACAGCATTAATATAATTTCAACTGACACAATAAAACAAAACATGATTAAAACTTTCACAATTTTCAATACAATGATTCCAAACTAAAACGAAACCACTCGAGTTTCTAATTTAACTTTTGGAAAGCAACATAAACGTAGGGACCACACTCCGCAATGAATACCCCTGAGAGATGCGTCTTATAAGAAATTTTATCACAAGACGAAGTTAGAAATGTTGAATAAAGGAAAGTTTTTAAAAGTGAGTGTTACTTTAATGTTACACTGCAGGACATTTGCTCTTATGTTATAGATGGTGAGAGCTCACATTGAGGTTGACATTTCTTAATACTTATGGATTATTGTTCTTCTTCCCCAGGTTTGGGCATATTTAATTTTGTAATTTAATCCGATGGAATGTTATTTCTGGACATATTAGGAGTTTGTTTTATAAGACGCATAATATTATAAAACATTGTTCCCAAAAGCTGTCTGTCTGTGTATGATCGATTTTCTCAAAATCTACTGAACGGATTTTTTCCAGTTTTTACTAAAAGATAGTGCAATTCTTGAGGAAGGTTTAGGTTAATAGTACATTACGATTTTATGTAAAGTGACTGAAAAACTTTGTGACAAATGATTTTCACGCGGGCACATATAAAATTTCTTAATGGACAATAAATTCATGAAAAGTCAATAGAAAAATAAATTGTGTTTTCTTTTAGAACTAATAGAATTCCTCGAACCATAATTTTTATTTCTCGTACCTGTACAATTATTAGTCTTCATGGTCTATATATGTCCAAAATTTTATTCAATCGTGCACCAATTTCTGGACGTACTAAGAAGCATATATCTTCACAATACATTTTGCTATGAGCAACATATTCCTTATTATCCCTCACGTTATTCACTTGAAGGAATTGTAGCTGAAACTTATTAGATAAATGCCTTACACTCAACGTGGCGTAGTCTCCAATGTAGAACAGAATACGATCCCCGAGAGTCGACTTGCAAACACGGATGTTCCCAAGTCCGTACGTAGTAATTGTACAAACGGCTGTATTGTTTAGTTGGGAATAATTTAAGGCAAATACTGAATTCACGTTGTAATTAGGACTTTCTGGGTACGTCTTCCAAATTTTGGGTGTTTATTTTGAAATATGAAGTGAAGGGGTAAGCGTGGATTACTTATTTATTATATTGCCGTCCATGACCCCAGTTAATCCAGAAAAATATTGTGTCACTGCCGACCTTTATGAAGAAATGTAATTTTTTTTTGTAAAGGAGGTCATGTCCAGCAAATTGTGTTGTATACCAAACGTGTTAAGGTCGAAAATTATACACATTTTTAATATCAATTAAAATATAGTATAAAAGACTCATTCGATGACGTAGTTGTATTGCATAAATGATCATGATGATGAGGTCTCGTGACCAATTACGGTCTCGGGTAAAGACCAAACAAGCTAGTCAATGGATGATAAGTGATCTACCCACAAACAATCCTAATGTAGTTCATGCCTGAGTGAGTCAGTATTACTAGAGTACTAAGCACCTGGAACAATTCACCTATTGATAACACCCACTATTAATTTACTACACAAAGCTGTATGAGACGGATATCCTCCTTAACAAGTGATTACCGTCAATGATAATCATTGTACTGCACCGCTGGATATGATTCAATAATCACTTTGCGTACTAGTTTCACTATCGGATTAAATGAGTGTTTGTGCTCTCCAATATGGTGCGTTTTATATTGAAACTTGATTCTGCTCGTGACGGTATGTACTTACGGAAACAGGGCTGTGTTTTTTTGGGATTTTATGTCACTCTTCACGTCTCCCTTGAATAAAGGTTATATTGGTAATTTTTGGAAAAAATATCGAAGTATAAAGTTGACTATAACTTATCAATTTTGAGTAAAGAAACAATAGACCAGTTGAAGAAAAGATTGATTAAATAGAAGTTATTTTTATATTGTTAAGCTAAATTATAGTGTATACGTGCCTATCGCCTTATTTGTCTAGTCTAATGGAGGTCCTCTGTTTGATTCCCAGGAAAAGCAACATTTTGTGTGGGTTTTTTTTTTATACAACTTCCCCAGGATTGCGCCAAAGAGGATTAACGGTCTTTTTTAAATCTGGAACCAAAAGTACTAAACCTCAACATGCCTAAAAATTTATTACACCGATCCCATATTACAGAAACAGGGGTAGTAGATAATAACAATATCTAACCAGTAACTTGTTTCCAGGCGTCTGGACGGCGTGTCTCATAACCTGAAGCTGGTGAACGGCAGATACTCAGCAGTGGCCTTCGTGACCCTCAACGATGCCGACCTGCCGTCTCCAGCAGAATTCATCTGCACCTTGAGGATATCGCAGGCCAAATACGCTGTAAGGAAAGAAGCTATTTATTATCCAGGTGCGTTTTTAATATATTAGAATTAAGATAAAAGTGTGTCGATATGTGCTGAACAACAGCTGTGTTAGAAGTGTTTATTATAAGTTTGAAAGTTTGAATGCTTGGATAATAGTTAAAGTAACCTCAGAATGTGAATGAATTTGGATGAAGTTTAGCACACAGATGGAACAAATCCTGAATTAATATATAGGATATTTTTTTATCTTAATCTACGAATTATATGTGAACGGAGCCGCGAGCAAATATGCAATATTTTATGGCAATTTTTAAAATGTTTAAAACCAGTATAAAAATATAAGATGAAGTCACTATGTTCTTTTAATGTCTGATAAGTTATTACCAATTTGTTAAGAATTACATCATAACACAGCTTATGCTAAGATGGTTGTCGCCTTGTAGACATGGTGTGGGTGCTTTTCATTATATACAACATTTTCCCCATTATACACTTATTCTTAGAATTTTACTTGTGATAATATAGCCCTCAGTAACAATAAATGATTCTTTCTCTCATTTCGCTTATAATCAGTTGCATAACAGTCACAGGTTGATATAGTATTATTATATTAATATTATTTATTTTATGAAGATCTCTCTTCGAAAATATATTATCTTCAACCTTTTATTAATTTGGACAGAGTACGTACAATACAAATACTCTAACAATTTATAGCCTCTCATTGTGCTATAAAAAATAATTGAAGCAATAAACTACACTCAAACAAATATGGTCATAAATCAAAGGTATAAGTAGAAAATGTCTATTTATATGAATCAAAAAGTAAAACTAATGTAGAAGTAAATGTTTTTAACAATAATTATTGAGCACACTTTTTTACTTTTGAATTAATTTCAATAACGTTGATTCTTTTATGTGAATCTCCCTAGGTATTATTGTTTTGTGTATTTTTAATTTCTACAATGATCCTGTTCTTGTTTGTGGAATATTGTAGTCCAATGATGGTGAACTTTTATTGGTTAATAAGCATTTTATTCCCGAAGGGCCTAGACACAACGAGCACCCATTTTACATCGCGTATATTCCGTCTCATGATGTGATGGGGAGTCTACCGCTATATCTAGCATAAATTCCAGATTTGGAGTTGGTACTGAGTAGAAAAACCCAATATCACTTTGCCTTTCACGGTGATCGAACCCGAAAACTCAGCACTGTATACGTAAATTATTAGTTGTAAATACGCCACTGAGGCAGTGACGTGATATTATTAAAAAAAACAATAATATGGCTGTAAAATGTCAACCAAGGCCTACCTTATCTAGAGAGCCCCTTTTTAGCAACCTTATTTACGTCACAAGAAAGTTTTTGGTTGGCATATTATTGGCCAGCCCGGATTATTTTTTAACGTGCCGCCACTGGCGTGCCATTGGTTCGCCCCTGTTGTAGATAATGTAATCAACAGTCACTTGATCTATGTTGCGAGTTATCCCTAACGGCTTACAAAGATGAGTATCATGCGGTACTTTGAATTTTAAATATTTTTCTGACGATGTTGATATCTCAGGATGCTTATCTCATATTTAAATAAAATAAAAAAAAAGCAAATTCGGTTCGCACCTCAACAATAAAACAAAGTAGTTCTTTTAAACTAACAAAGGGTTAAACCCGCTATAAAATACGATGTGAAACTGAAAGCTGTTTATTTATTTAAAACAAACAATTCAAACGTTTTGTAAGTCGACGGAACATCATTACCGAAGGCAAAAAAGCGGGAAGAATAAGGGATGCGAATATTTTTTAACGTCCGCCATGAAAATAACAATTTTGCGGTATAATTTGCGAGAGGGCCATTTTAAGCTTTTTATCAGAGAACTTTGTGTACACAGCCATATAAAAAGGACGTTTCCTGCAGAAGTCCTAGAGAATAATTTTTCGCTTCGTTAACTCCATTGTGGGAGGCAAAATGCGTTTAATAGAATATCGACGGAGCGCGGGCAAACATTTTTTGGGGTAACATCTCTAATGAAAAGTCAACAAGTCCTGAGGGCGCTGCGAGGAGCGATGGGATGTTCAAAGAGTATGATTGATAGTGTTTAGATGCGTCCCGAGTGTCACACTAATTTGTTACAGATGATGTTGGAGAATCGGATGGTATTGGAAATGTTTTATGGGTTTGCTATCGTGACTTTGACCTAGATATGAAATTACGTGAGAGAATTTTATGTATAGTAAAATTTCCGATAATTTCTAACCTCAGTGTTATAGTATAAAAGAACTTAATGAACTGAACTGCTTGATACTCCGTTAAATGCATAAGTCTTTTCATTGTTGGTTGAGAAAAATAAATCATTATAACGACTGATTCAATATTACAATTAAACTGTTTTTCGGATTTTATCGCGGTTTTAATATGTTCGGTTTTTCTCGACGTTTCGAAGATTTTGCAGCCTTCGTGGTCACGGGGGGGACTGAGGTGTTGTTCAACCGCAAAGTTAAAGTTACAATACTACCTACATTTTACAAATAAACAACTTTTTAACTGATTCAATACCTCTATAATTTAAAAGAACATAATTCCTAAATATTAAATGAGTGGCATATCTAAACTGAACAAATATAAATGCTAAATTCTATTGCAGGTCCTATAAGCACAACTCCCGAGATGCCCACAGCAGCTGATATGCAACTGGCAGCTGCGGTTGGCTCGAAAGGTAATTATTATGTTCCTTTCATATTACATTTAATATACGGTTAATCATATATTCTTTCTTAATGGAATTTTGAGAATCTTCTGTTAGTAGATCTAATCTTGGTTAAAGTTTGACATTATCCTCAAGTGACTTCGCTCAGCTTTTCTGTTGATTTTTTATCTAATTCAAATGGGACTGTTTTATACTCTTGAGGTCAAAATTGATTAAGGATTAGTGACATTGGTAATTTTAAGGAAGCTATATCTTTTCAGAAAAAAGAAACTTTGTGTACAGACATTTTCTACTTGAAATAAAATTTTTGCTCAATTTATCAGTAGAGTAGATAACAGTAGGGAAGAATGAAATTTTGTTAAAAGGCAAAGAAATTCCCTTAGTTACATTTCGTGGTCATTTTAACAAAAAAAAAATCAAAATTTAAGACAACGTAAATAAATTTAAAAGGGAAGCCGGTAGGAATCGGTTTGGATGGACGCTTCTCCACTGATAGATAAGCATACATTAATTCTCTGAACATAAGATTCATATATACGATTACATCACCTACCATCCAATATCTTACAATATACCAAATATATAAACAACAGACTATCGCCTTGATCCCAGTTCTATTTTCATCTTCAATATCGAAAGTACGAAATCGAACGGTCCCTTCACAAGATCGCACGTCTTACAAAACCTTCTAAATCCGCATGTCAGTATTTTAGTTTCAATTTATGAAGGATTTCGTTATATTTCTAGACATGGCTTGCGGGGATAAAAGTTGTCAAGGAGACGTGTCATTTTAATCTGTTGGATTATACGATACATTGTTTCGTATAACATTCCAAGGTTTCCTAACAACGTTAAATGGTGATGGTAATGTATTAGGTTTAGAGCGAAGAGTTCTTAATGTCCTGTAAATAATGTCGGATTTGATAGAATTTCGTTCTTATTAAATGATCTGTTGATACTATTAGTAATATTCTTGATATTTAGTTAATTGAGCACTGAAATTGTGATTATGGAGCTACTAACAAAAATAATCATGGATATTGTAATAGAAGGTATTTACGAAAGTCAAGATACGTCGAAAAATCTATGTGATGGAATTTTCTATATTAAATATATATTTTGTTATCATGGTTCATAGTAATGAATTTTCTTATATCTATGAATTATGAAAAATAAAGATCATAATATACTTCCATCATCCACTCAATGTCTATTACCTTCAACAACTCTGGATTTACGCTTTAAAACATTTTCAATAGATAATAAAGATTTACGGCAAAAGCGAATTGATATTTTCAGCATAATTCAATACCGACCCGTCATTTACTACCGAAGTGTCAATTTTGCTCATCCAATTAGCGCTGTAATTAAAAGATAGACAATGGCTTTTAGATTAAATTTCAATGAAACTAGAATCGCATTACGTCATTAAAACAAATTGAGTTTACTGGGTATTTTTTCAATGGACTTTTAATAAAGAAGAGGATATTTTACACTATTTAAAAAGGATTTTTGTTTCGATACTAATAATGGGTCAATTCTCTTAGGCATTTGATGAAATTCCAGTATTTATCAATCTGGAACACATACTATGTAATATACTCGAGATTGCGTTAGTGGCCAACACAGTTACATTAATTAGGAATACAGCTAATGTGTGATCTGTCTCAATATATTCAATATCGTTGACATATTCTGCTGCAACGGATTACATAATAGACGCATAATCAAACAGATTACTCTCTGGAGATTTTCGCCCAATCCGATATTCATGAATTCTATTTTTCAGGAGCAAATCTGTACATCGCACTCAGCACAGTCTTGCTGCCGGCTCTCGCTCAAATGTTCGCCTCATAAAATATGTCGGAAGATAAGAAAGAAGAGAAAATATGAAACACCTAATAAAACGCGTCTCGTTTGTTGAAGGGTAGTTTCCTTTTTTGTGACAAACCTAATATGGCGTGTAGTTGGCATGTGAAAATTGATATTTTTTTTCTAAATTGTGTTTCAGAATAGAATCAACACCAATGTTAAACACAAGTTGTATGTTGCAACTTAGTTATGTTTGAACTCAGTTTCACGGTTTAGAATTTAAATTTTAATTATCATAACATTTCGATATAATTGGCAATGCAACATTACTAGGAAATGGAAATTCACAATTTAACTAAATCGACAATTGTGCAAATGTAATAAACCGCAATTTAAACGCTGCCAATTTGAGTAACACTGTTTGGACTTTATTTGAAGCGATTAATGGAATCCGTACGGATTAACTGGGTCATTATAGAAAGCGAATTATACTGCAGTACATAACTTGTTAATAGCTAACGATATTATTTTACTTATCAGTCCACTAACAGATGGAGGTCTTACTCTTTTTTAATTGGCCTTCATAACCCAACACCGTAGATTAACTGATCTACTATAACCTGGTGAGGTGCTTCTGGACTACTTGAGATGTAACTGGGAGACGAAACATTATTTGATATTGCACTGGATAATTTTTAGATTTTAAAACAATTTTCTATAATAATTTTCAGTAGGTAATACAAAGAGAGATCCTTAAAAAGCATTAGTAAATTGAATAGACCCGGATCCGGTAATTGGATAATAATGATAACATTGTGCTATATTGAGAAAAATCTCGATGCCAAACGGTTTTGATATATTTCTTTCATTTTCTTTTAAAATTCTAACTAGTCCACATAATATACGCTTGAATTTTCCACAATAAAAGTTACGTTTGGTGATTCAAATATCTAGGTTTAATGTTTTTAAAACTTCATTGTAATATCCAGCTTTGTATTCTTCTATTAATCATGTAAATATCACAACGGATTTTAGTTTAAAATTACGTATAGTCACAACATCCAAAGCGAGCCAATTTTAACAACAAATAGGTGTCACAAAAAATGAACAGACACTAAGTTTTATAAATGTCATGCAAATAAAAAAAATAGCTTTATGTGTACTAAATATAAGAGGAAATGCGTGTTGGAAGCTAATCTTATATAAAATTAGCTATCGAAATGTACAGTATGGGGTTTCACGTTCGAAATTATTTTTCTTAATAAAACCAATGATAGAATAATGTGTATATATCTTTCGTGGAAAGAATTTGTACAGACGTTTTGTTGTAGTTGTGTGGTCACGGGCCTAAGATTGTAGTGTGCTGCAAGCAAAACTTTTATGGCACATGATAACGATTTCCTTAAAGCTATCAACCTTTTTTGATCGGTGTAGGACTCTACGGTAGATAATTTTTCAGAATACTTTTTAATTAAACTTTTCATTATTAAAATAAAAAGGTAGGATTTTATTCGTAGAACTCCATTTGACTTATTATATTTCTTTTATTGAGATCAATTGATATTATTTTAATTTACTTTGATGTCGCAGCCATACAAGTTTTGCTTTAAATTATTTCGCAAATGTTAATGATTGGACATTTTCAAAAACTATTTTTCAAACGTTCCATTTAGGTAGCACATGTATAGTTTATTTTACTAATAAAATATTATATTAATTTGTAAAGCATTTGATGTTTGTCTAGTTTAATAATGTTTATTAATCTAAACTTTGATATACCAAAATTTAATATATTAACGTATTTATGATTCCAAAAAATAATTATAAATTATTTTATTACATTCCCTATTTAATTTATTTTAATTTCTGCGTTTGAATGGTAGTTAAAAAATACATTTAAAACTACCTAAATATGATCAAAAAGTCGATATACGTAGACAATGTACAAATAAGTAAATCATAAAAATATCGGTTTTCATTTTAAATAATTTTGATCGATACACAGAAAATAAACGAGTTTCAAACTGAATACTTATTCGGAGTTAATAATTTTTTTCTTTTAGTCCAAGCAAAGATAATGTAGTTTCAAATCTAACTTCGTAAGTATTCTAATGGACTCGTAATTTCTAGTCTTGTACAGCTTGATGCTATGATATCGAGGATGTACAAGTACTGGAAATAAAATAATATGTGTTTACTGTTTTTTTAGCGAATGTCGGTATATTTTGGGTTTCTTGTCACAGTCACTTGATCGTTTGATAACACCCTTAAAAATAAATATTAAAAACTCTCTCTTATAAATTCTATTCCTATTTGTTAACTTTCATTTTCGTTCGAAAAGGAAGCGTACCTTTATCAACAGGGTATCAAATTTCTTTCGCTTTAGATATTCCTTTTAATAAAATTGTGACAATATTGTAAAAAAAACCCTTCGCAAATCTTTCTAAAAGGCTTCGAAATTCTAATAAATTGTAACTTTTTTGTTGTAAAGTGATAACTTTTTGTCGATCGATGTGTGATTCGTTATGTCTGATTAAGATAGATATGATAAAAATATCTATGTGACTGTTTGAATTCCATTTGATTATGTCTCTAGACTTTAGAATTCAAGAATTAATATTTAATTATGACTTATGAGCATTATTAATTCATTTGAAGAACTTTATAATAAGCTGGATGGAATTAATGCGTTTGAAATTTTCGAAAGCAATTCTTTGTCTTTCCGACTTGACGGTTATACAAGACGGTTAGACTATGTGGTCAAATCATAATCTTTTTTTCAACACACTTCTAGTTTCTACCCCGTTTCATAACTTGATTGACATTTTGTAGAGCACCAAATGGAACTCACACACGAACGTAGCTATAACAATTAAGGATAGCCGGTTACGGGCCATGTAAATATTTGTACGAATTATGTTACGTGTAAGTTTATATTTAAAGTTAAGGAGATGTAAAACACTTGCTGTGCATACTGCCGTTTATGGATAAGATCCAGTCAAGACTTTTATTGTGAGATTTCCTAAAAATAAAATGGATCGTTGTGTAAATTTTGTTTTATTTGACCCTGGTGGATATATTTGCGAGTCGAAACTGATGCGAGTGGCTCCAAACTAGGAAATTTGGCATGGTATGAGAGGCTTATGTCTAGCAGTGGGACTTCACACGGTAATAAAGATTACGGGACTTGTTTGTAAGTATATGAAATCTCACTGGATCCAAAATGTTTCAAACAGGTCAGTTTGGGAATCTTCAGGGGAGATCTATGCCCAGCAATGGGACTTTACAAGAGGAGGATGATGATGAGATTTTTATAAATATAATAAAATTTTACTGAATGCAGGCAGCTTCTTACGGGTGGGTTCGGAAATGTTTAGGCCTATGTGCAGCAGTGCATTTCATGGAGAAATAGGCCCAGGTCATGAGTTTGAAGATATACAGGTAAAGTAGATGACCCTGTTGCATCTATCCTTACCCCTTTGGGGATAAAACGTGATGTATCTTATTCTTACTGCTTCTTACCTACTATTAGCTTGTGGTAATGTTGAGATATTTTTATGTTTGTTATATGTAAATGCAGAAACAACGGAACGGATTTGGATGAAATTTAGCACTTGGTAGACTATATTTTAGGATACATATTACGTAGGCTGCCTTTTATCACGGTGATCTGTTTCTGTGGGAAATAATATAATTATTTAATCTGATTTTTTTTTTGATTTTTTTAAATGATGTCGCAGGCGTTGTGCAGTATCTTATGTAATATTTTAAGGACTATTGTAGCGCAAAAATCTATTTAAACGCGCGAAACCGCGAGTAACTCCTAGTACAACATAAATAAGGTTCTTAGTTTATTGACCTTTGAAAACGTGTTAAATTACATTTAATTATTATGTGTTATACAAGATTTCGTGTTCCAACGAAGTTTAAAGCTAGGGCGATGACCTATCAGTGAATAGTTTGGCTTTCAACGTGTGCTGCGAACTGAAACAAATCTAAGAAGTCAGATTATATAAAACGTGTCAATGACCTTTTGGTATTTGCTTACTTTCAGAAATATTAACCACATAACCACGCCAGTTATTACTACATCTAATTATAAACCTTATCACTATTGATAATTGGATTTGAAATATGTTTTTATCATTTCATTACGTATGCCTTTGCTACATATATCATTAGTTACGACTTTGCTTCGTAATATATATAAATCTATAACTGATATCTTTACATATCAAGTACCATAAGAAATAATCACGTTATTAATCCAAATTATCTCCTCAAGGAGCAAACAATTTTATAACTTATATAGCGAATCTGAATACAAAAAAGGCCATAAAGTTGCGTCATTCAGCACCTCCAACATTCCTTAAACCATTAACCTCAACTTTGTTACTGTTAATGCTTCCTCCCCCTGAAATTCGAACCTAAAGGAGGGTTAATAATATCTCGTTTAAAATATTCCAGAATTTTTGTCAACGACCTCTTTGTTGGATGTAATTTTGTTTTTTTTTGCTTTGATAAAAGTGCGTGTTTGGTTACCTGTAACTTTAAACAGGTCAACTCAAAATTGGGCCACGTTTTATTAAAAAGTTTGCGAGGCCTCCGAAGCCTTGATTATTAAATTTTCAGAAACGTTATTTGTAATCTTGTTTTTTCGTCACAGATGATGTTGATATCGAAATAATGATTGATAGGGATGCAATGTGTTCCACATTTTTTTTACAGCAACGGACCGTCCTATTGTTTGCTTTGTTGATGTTTTGAAAAAAATGAAGGGAATGCGAGAGGAATTTAATGAAAAAGGATTTTGGAATATTGAATTGAAGTAAAACCCGATGAAAATAAATTTTATTGTGGCTTATATTATTTCATAGAAAGAGATTTTTCGAATATGTACATTATATTTTATCGGAGTGCGTGCGGAATTAATTAATAACTAATTCTCATGATTTAGGTTTCAATGGGCATCACAAATAGTTTTGTGTCGGTTCCTACGTCTAGGGGCAATAAAATATGTTGACATAGTGAAAAGAGAGTGAACATCCATGAAAGTCGACATGTGGTGCGACATAGTCGAGAAATTACGACTAAGCTCCTTAAATAAATATTTAAAATACATATTTTTCCAAACCTAGATATTTTAGTCGCAATTAATCAACATTTCGCAATTTAATATTAATAATAATATCAGCCTTGCGTTATATATTGTCCCACTGCTGGGCACGGGCCTCCTCTAATACTGAAAGGGATTAGGCGTTAGTCCACCACGCTGGCCTAGTACGGATACCAATCCGTTGGAAGTCTACCAGGACTTCACACAACCTCGAATTCCTATTGAGACCTTCTCAGGTATGCAGGTTTTCTCACGATGTTTCCTTCACCGTTAAAGTAAGCCGCAATTCACAAAATATATGTCCTTGGGATTCGAACCTGCGGATATGTGTCTCGGCAGTCCGTTCTACAACCAACTAAGCTATCGCTGATATAGCAATTCGATTCTGTATAATTCTAATCAAGATTCACGAACTTTTTTAATACCGGATTAATTAATTAATAAATGCAGTAATCAGTCAAACTCAGCCTATTCCGAATTAGAAAACATTTTCACGAGCATTAGACGATTCCCACGTTTCGGACTTTAGCTATGAATAATATATTTACTTCGTACGGGCGCAAACAAAATTACCCGACTAAATTATTGAACACATCACTTCGGCCGCGGGTTAGGGAATAAATCGACTTCGTTACTTATTTGCGTTATATATGCTGACCGCGAGGGATTCGGCCCGGACGATTTTGGAGATATGTTTTTGTTTATTTTTGTGCAAGTGGTGGGACTGTGGCCTAATTTTTGATAACTTGTATGTTATTGCTAGCTTCTGCATGTGGCTTTGCTTGCGAAGTCCGTTCTCAGGATAAAAGTAGGTTAAAGCACTTTATTATATTCTAGCTGTTTTTTTTTGGCACATGCACGGGAAAGTGACCCCGCTACACCTGATGCTAAGTGGAGGGGGGTCCGATAGAATCTCGACTGACGAGTGATGATTACCCCTTGGCAGTCGACATAATTATGCCGGTCTGTTGGAACCGGATATACACAGGTTGATCCCAGAACGCGACACACTTATATGGGCCAATATGGCGAGTTTTAACACCTTGTGGACGGTGGTCGCTATTCGGACGGATATAAAATATAACCTAACACCAGCAAACTTAACTTATTAATAAGTCAGTCAGTCTTATCAAGTCACTTTGTTATTTTCACCATAAAAGTATAAGCTAGGTAAAGTATGAATGTTATTCCAGTTCAATGTATCAAAGCAAAAGTTTCAGTTAACTTTGTGGAAATATTGTCTTTCCCCTAAGTAATAAAGAGCATATTATATTGACCTCCGACTTTTGTTATTGTCGTTTCGTTTTCGTCTGTGGGTTTCATACACGAGATTTCTTGTATAGACAAAGCTATTTAGAGTTTCTGTCTACTTCTTTTCTGTCTTTCTTGTCTGGTGGGAATTAGTAATAAAGTTTCGGCGGAATCTAAACCATGTCTCGCATTTTAAAAGGTTCAAATTCTTATAATTTTACTACATTTTAGTCTGTTTTTATATCTAGTACTTAGTAAGTCAAACCGTTTAAGAATTATATTATGAAAAGTATCTCAAAATAGCCGCTATAATTATGCCGGCTACCGGCCTACTTAATTTCGTAACAAACACGTGTGTGGTTATTGGATTCACAATAGACAGGCTTTTAAATACGCCGGCATAATTATGTCAACTGGCAAGGGGTAATCGTCTCTTATCAGTCAACTCTATATAGACAGTAGTCCACTTATCATCGGTGTGATGAGGTTACTTTGCTCGTATAAAATAATAATCACAGATTCGATACCTAGGCATAGCGAAATAAATTACTTTTCACGCATTAAACTCAATTCCGATATAAATAAAGATTCATTGCACTTACTAAAAGGATTATTGCCTAAAATATCTATTATAAACATTAACAGTAGCTTAGCAAAAGGAACTACTACAAATCGATGTCTCAGCACAATATACATAAGGTTATGCCCTAGTCTAGTTTCCTTACAACCCGTCATAATCTGAAGATGACAGCCTCATGTGCGGCCATGTTGATTACGGGCTTAAGGAAACGTTTACTCACGTGTGTGTATTCATTATAGATTTAGATTCTTCGTAATCCTAAGCTAGAGATATTTACTGTGTAAGTAATAAGAGTTACTAGGAGATAATGATTTGTTATGTTTACGCGAATGTTAGACATTAAAATAAAACTAATTTATCGATTTTATTGCGGTTTTTATATTATAATTTTCTCCCGACGTTTCGAAGACTGCAGCTTTCATGGTCACGGGGCGGTCTGTTGGTCATCCGAAAAGTCAAAGTTCCAATGCCTACCTATATTTTACAATTCTTGCTTTTTGTAGTCCGATCTACGCAGAATGAGGTCACAGTGTCTTGAAGTGTGGCAGCCGTTCACTCAGACAAATGGTCAGATATTTTGGCCGACACGAATGTACGCAGGTTCAAAACCCAGGGCCACGCACCTTTGACTGTTATAAAGTTATGTAAGTATTCTTTGTGAATTATCGCTTGGGTAACTGTGAAGTAAAACAGAATGAGGAAACCTGCATACATCAGAAGTCTTCCATAAAAAATTTGAGGTATATGTCCGTATTAAGCTAACATGGTGGACTAAGATGCAATGCCTCTCAGTATGTTAAACAGGGCTGATATTATTATTATTAACCAACACCCTTTGACGAACAGATAACATCTCTAATCGTCACATAAGATGTATACCCATTAAATTAAGTTATACAAACCACGTATCAGTGGATAGTAATATTTCAACACCAGTTAAACGTAATCCTTTGGGAGCAAATAAGCCCCTTTCATACAACTGCACGCCGTTCGGAATGCAATGGACATCGGCGGGTTTTGAGGATTAGCTGTCTAATGGATGCGTCAGGTCGACACGGGGTTTAGGTTTGAATCCTAGTATTCGTTAGTTAACATGTATATGAGCGACTTTGTTATTGATTAACAAGGGTCAATTTGACATTGCGTTACTATGAATCCACATAATTATCTACTTGGCAATAATACTTTACAACAAGGTACTTGGGCCGTAGATGTAAAATAAAAAAGTGTAAGATTCGAACAAAATAAATATTAATAGAAAGTAATTTTAATTTTACGTGACCTAATGCCACTTCTTATACTCTAAGAGAATTCGTCGCAGCGGCAACATCATACATTCAGTCAGAAATATATTCATGCACACGCCATATTCGCATTAAACTACAAAATGATCAAAAAATAAAAAAAACTAAAACCGGGATTCTTGGTGAAAATATTCGTTATTAAGGGTGATTTTTGATACAATGTCACCAAAGGTGAAGACGAGTATGTGGTATCATTCAGTAACGCAATGTCAAAATGGCCCGTATAGGTTAAATAATATGGTTCATATTTCTTATTTTCAACCAGTTTCAAAAAAATGACGAGGACAAATGAAAATGCTAGGTAAGATAAATAAATTAACAAATGTGTGAAAAAAATGTTTTATTTTAATTAGTCACCGACTCTCAATTTGGTATCCAGTATATATCTGTTATGTTAAATTCTTTTTTTGGTTTTTAGTGGTTTTTTGAAGGCGGTTTAATTGTTTGTTGAGATTTTTTTATATTACTTACTTTATGCAGTAATTATTACTTAGTGAAAGATTATTTTATCAATGTTCATAAGTCGGATGAAATATCTTATTAGACATACAATTTGCCCTATTGGTCTATTTGAAGCGGAGTGGGCGTTCTGAGTTCGATTTCCAAGTACGGAACTACTATATATTGTACGTATTTTTAAGACAAACATACCTAATTGTCCAGAATTAAAAGTCCCCTAATATGGCGATAGATCCCTCATCTATCACATCACGGGACGAATATCAGTCATACTAGCATGGGACTATAATAGGTACATTAGTTACTTTTTTAAATATCGTCAAACCGTCCTAACTCTGCCTAACCCTCCAGAAACAGAACCGTGAACTTATGCCGGCTTAACGCGGTTATCTGAACTGGTATAAGCTGATTACTTCAGTCCATTAATCGATATGTGAAATGCATTTATCAAAAGCTCAACACGCGAGCTTATTGGCATGATCTGGTTTCAATACATTCTATTTGAAACTAAGCCGTGTTTACTACTCGATTCTATATTCAATTTTATGAACTTATAAGATACGCTGTAGTGCATTCTAAATTTTTACGTGGAAGTGTTATTCAATAACGTATTTTTAACTTTACCTTATTTGTTGCACTAATTTCATTATATAGTTCACATGATTTAACATCGTGTATAGTAAAAAAAAAAAAAAACCCGAGAGATAAATGAAAGGGGACGAGGAATTATCGTCTTTTCTAATATTTAATGATTGCTTATATTTACGCGAATGTTAGACATTAAAATTAAACTTTTTTTCGAATTTTATTGCGGTTTTAATATTTTTCAAATATTTACCAACGTGTAGTATAAGTATGTCCATTTTTACAAAATAAATGTAAATTGTTATACGATGTTGTAAAAGTAATCCAGTAACACTTCTAAATTATTATATTTGAATTCATATTTAATAATAGATCTGTTTAAGCGATAACGGATTTTTGAGATTTGAGAATTTGATAGTTAAAGAGCGATAATTTTATATATTTGAGTGTTACCGCTAAGCGATGGCCTAATCGCGTGCCGCTTTCATTAGTTCAAATGGAATTTCATCTGTCACGTTATTTAAAATGTTTTAATCAATTATAGCAAAAACCACTTCTGTAAAAAAGGTAATATGGAATAAGGAAGAGATGTGGTCTACTTAATATTGACTAGAAAATAAAAAAAAACAATAGGCGAAGGGCTGTTAACAATGCATACGATGTCTGGAAATACTATTCGAAAAGATTAAAATCTAATCACCTGTGCTGGCGATATATCGATGTGAATGGACCTAGGATAATGGGTTACCACAAACCTTCATAATTATAAGAAGTAACAGAACTTAATTTATATTTGTGAGTATGTCGTTTTTAAACTGGTACATTTTGTAATTGTCATACATTTGTTTATTATTACTCCTATTATGTGTTTTTCACTTTCTTTTATTATGCATCTGCCTCCGTTCTCTCTACACCACCCCAAGGTAGACTGGGAGAGAATGCCCATGGCATTAAGTCCGCCTGTATACTATGTGTACCTAAAAGTGTAAATAAAAAAAAAAAAAACTTTGTCCAACAGTTGATACATATTTCGATATATCTTAACAATACAATCAGGAAATAAATAAAAAAAATGACACGCAAAAAACAAAATGTAACCGATACAGAAATTTGAAACAAATACTCTCAATAACCAATACGTAGGGATCCTCATGCCACCGTCAATAACAGAAACTTGTTTATGAATGAGGAATATTTCAAATCCAACTGATAGGCCGGCCACTTGTGATTCAAGAGACGCGCTCGGTACGTGAGCATAGCTTACCCACTCACCTGCCTCCAAAGATCTAGGATAGTAACTCGTTTGCTTCTGTCTTTTAGAATCGAAGCGTGTGGGTATGTGACAAAATAAAGTAACTAGATTCAATTTTATTATTAACTAAATTTTGCTCGCTGCTTGGATCACGTGGAAAGCTGTTCTTGCTAGCAAGTCTTTAAAACACCCCAGCGCCATCTATCCCTAACATCAAGTTTAAAAATCCCATTAGTCACGAAAAAGCCGTTCCTGCTAGCAAAACACAATAGCGCCATCTGTTCAAAACATCAAGTTTAAAAATTCTATTATTTCTCATGGGAGTAAATTACCAAAGTGAAAAAGGGGCCATATGTTAATTCAGGATATGGTCTAACCGTGTAGCAAATTTCATACAAATCCGTTTAGCTGTTTCTGAGTTTACTTCTAACAAACATCTAAACATTTTGACAAACTTTCGCGTTTATAATATTACTAAGATTTATATATCTAAAGTTTTGATTCCCAAAAATGTTAAGGGAAACCTATAATAAGCACTTTATGTCGCTGATGGTTACAATTAGAAAGTTATTTTTTGTTTTCTGCCTTGATCAGTGTATGACTTCGAACTATAGCATTATGGAAAAAATTTACTGCAAAAAATATAAATAAATTGTTTTTGTTATAACTTATCGTATGCTTTTAAGTGATGAGTTCTTCAAAGTAAGAGTGATTACAATCACTAACAATTCAAATCCGAACCCGTCATCCAAACCGCATCCAGCATTCCCACATCCACAAGGAGTCGTCTCATTTGTTTTGCACGACGCACATAATAACGCGATCAAAACGTATGAGAATTTTGACAGCGAAACGTGATGGGAAAGCGTGAACCGCGAGCTGAATTTATTTGAGCGAGCAAATTGAGTAACTGAGTATACAAAACGGTGAGGTGCCGACCTTGGCTGAATGGTGATTGCTTTCATTCCATATCAGAATAAGAATTTATTAAAAAAAGTAAGCCGAGTACTGCGTGGTATTTGGGAAAGGGTTCATGTGAATTCTTTTGGCATTTTCACGTGAGGCTGAAATGCTGAAAGATTTTCCGGATTTTTATATTACTTCCATCTGATTGTACGAAACATTTTTTTCTTTTTAATGACTGGTACATTATAATAATATAGACAATGCCTAAAATCGCTCTAACAAAAGCAGCGAAAATTACTGAAGATGCTTAACTTATGCACCGTTCGGTGCGGGATTAAAGAAAATAAACATGACTTATCTCAGATTGGAATTTATGTCCAACATGACGATATGTTTGCTCCCATTATGTGACGGATACAAACCCAAAATATGTAAATTGTTTTTCTTTATGAGATCGGGTAAATAAATTGATCTTAAAAAAACAGTCTTTGCCAAAATATTCTCAAGAATATTAATATTTAAAAACGGATGTTGCATTAGTTTCCTCTCTGACTACTTCATCAGTGAAAATGGCAGTATGTTAACATGCCAAGCTTAAATGCGTTGGGTGTTAATTTCTCTATGGCTAGGTACATCACGTTCTGCTGTGGTTAGTGACCTTTCTGGCGACACACTTGGATTACCCTAGTCGTGTCACAGCGAACCCTTCTCTAAAGGTCATTAGAGGCCACTGGCACATTATTATGCTTATTTACATGAGAATTAACCTTGGGTTATAAAACCCATGTTGTGTAAATACTGTTTACGTTAAAAATATTAGAACAGTATAAAATCTATTTAATTGTTGGTAGAGGGTAGTCTAAATTGAATGATTAATGAGTTATATTGTTTTTTCTGACGATTGTCAGAATTATATCGGTCTATCTTCTTAGTTATTAAATGACTAATGCAGCAATACGTCCTGCAAAATCATAATACGCAAGCACTGTATATTTAAGCTTGAGTACTGGGAATTGTGTGGATCAAAATTATATTACTTTCAATAAATACGGTAGTATAAAATCAAATTATTATTCCAACATTATAATGAAAACATTGTCAATTTAATATATTATTTTTAGTAGTTTATAAATTCCGAAGAACCACTCACATTGAATCGAACATGATCTGCATTTATATACTTATTTTAACTATAATTTTGGTTAAATTTACGTGCCAAAACTGTTTAAATGGCAACGTGAAGTTTAAAAATGAAAGTACTCATCAAAAACATTCCATTTTCGCTGCATGTTATACCCAGATATTGAAATAGATGTGAAATGTTCTCTACCACGTCCATGTTTGACTAGCATTATTTTTTTTACTTTAAAATTCGTGGAATTAAAAGCCGACCTAAATATGACTGGGCTAAAATACATTTTAATTTGCGTTTCACTTGCTCTACATTTGAAATATTTTTTTGACATCAGGGAGGCTGTGTCGCACTTACTAAGGAACATTCACTTAATAGAGTGACAACACATCAATATTATGCTATATTAAAGTATTTTTATAGGATAAGCAACTAGTCAAGTGTTCAATAGATGTCAAATAACTCTTCCGTTTTAAAAAACATTCCAAATCGGGCTTATAATCAATGTCATCATTTTATTTCATTGTTACATAGAAAAGTAACAATACTGTATAGAAAGCCATTTTTATTTTTATGTCGTTAAAGTTGTGCTATATAATATGTATATGTAAGTGGCGATAGCCTAGTTGTGTGAGAATATGGAACGGACTGGAGAGACAAGTGTTCGCAGGTTCAAAAAACAAGGGCACACGCCTCTGACTTTTTTAAAATTACATATGTATTCTTTGTGAATTATCGCTTACGTTAATGGTGAAGGAAAACATTGTGAGCAAACCTGCATACCTGAGTACTCTATAGAAATTTCAAGAGCGTGGTAATTCAAGCAATCCGCACTACGCCAGCGTGTGGACTAACGCCTATTCCCTCTCAGTAGTAGAGAAGACCCATGCCCAACAGTGGGTCAATATGTAATACAGGACTGATATTATTTGTTATTATTATTAAAATTATACTTACCTACATAGAGCAGTTGATCAGATTCTCAAATCTAGTTCCATAGGGTGACATTTACTGTATTTAATCTGGAAAAATTATATTATAAGCGATAAATTTCATTTAAATTTCAAATATCAATTTGCCACCTGAAAACGGGTTAAAGAGGGAACAATTTCCTCCGCAAACAGTACCAACATTATAATATCGCGTTCTTTATGCCTGCGACGCAATAATTCTACGTTACAAATACAATTCTCTTGTCAAGGTATACGAATGAGGTGGGCTCGGTGAATAATGTTGTAGGCACGTTGCGGGCAAACTACGGACTCGGCCATTTTGCACGGCGTCCGGCGAACAATTTGTGTAAAGCATTGTCGGCTCGCTTCACGTTTTTTTAGCGGCATTTCGTTTGATGTATTGACGTTGTGTGATTTTTCCATGAACGTAAATTGAATGAAGTGTAGCCTTTATATATTAGTGAATTAAAATATTTAAATTTTACATTGAAAACTCTGAAACAGTGTTCCCGGAATGCCACTTGTGGAAATGATTTACAATGGAAAGTTTTTATCGTTCTTTTTAATTGATGAACTGAATCTCACTTAAAACATAGGTATTGTAATATAACGTGTTCTACTCATTCTCACATATAAAGTAAGCTCCCCAGGCGCGTTTGCATCTAAACACGATAAATTCAAAAACTACCAAACGATTCCGATGGACTTTAGTATTAAGATAGTTTGAGACGCTGGAAAGGACACAAGCTACTTTTTATCGCGGTAAAATATTATATAGCGGGACTGTTTTCCCGGAAAATCAGTGTCACGCGGACGACCCTGCGCGCAAAAGCTAGCACTATACTATAGCAAACTTTTGTAAATATACTTGAATGTTTGTTATTAGAAAATAAAATTTTCTCTAAATAATTAAGGATAAACCTTAGCACGTAGACCAAAACCTGTGTTAATCAATACATGTCGCTGAAGTGAAGCTAGCGATAGCGGGCAGGACACATAGTTCGCAGATCTGACGGCAGATGGGGCAAAGAAGTACTCGAGTGGAGACTACGTACCGGCTAGTGCAGCGTTGGACGTCCTCCTGCAAGGTGGGCAGACAACTTGATAAAAGTCGTAGGAATACGTTGAATGCAAACCACTTTCGACAGGTGCGTCTGGAAATATTTGGGAGAGGCACTGAACTTTATGTGGCTGATAATGATGATGAAGTGATATAGAGAAACATATCTACTATGAACACAAGAACAAATATTACCAACTTTTTATCGTTTCAGATGTATCTACCAATTCAGATATTGCATAAAAAATCTAACTTTACACTCTACCCGCAACTTACACATTGTCTCTGACACAGTTTCGTTGAATTACATAATGTTTTTCATATGTTATGTAAATATATGTATCTTTACGTATATTAACTCAAAATGTATGGACACTGCAATCCACCTTAATAGCTTACGTAAAAGCTCTAAGACATTTAAGTTGGGATAATAAATTAAATTAATAAATAAAATAAAATAAAGAGCCTTTTATTTCTTGTAACAGTAAAAGTACAAAGATTTGTCTTAATTAAATGCTTAACTTTTTTTGCATTTAATTTTAATAATTATTTTTATCAATTTAAACTACTTTTGAATTACTCTATGATTTAAATAATCTAATCTACAAGAACCCCTCTGCGAATGTAAGCTTCCTCCAAAGAAGCCCAAATGTCTCTGTTTTGTGTTGTTTGTATCCAGCTCTTTAGGTGGAATACGCTTAGCAACACAGGATAGTGGACGTACTGGGGATACCACCCGGCTTGAGGAATAATTTTAGATTATTAAAAGTAGTAGGATCATAGGCATATTTGTTAAACCCGCCATAGCCCATGTATGTGTGTCGCGTTCCGGGATCAGCATGTGTATACTCGGTTCCAACAGGCCGGCATAACTATGTCAACTGCCGAGGGGTCTCTCGTCAGTCGACATCTTATTGGATCCTGCTTCGCCTACTGAGGGGTAATCATCCCTCGTGAGTCGACGTTCTATTGGACTCCACTCCACTTACCATCAGGTGAAGTGGGGTCACGACGCCTTGCCAGAATAAAAAAAAAACAGGATTAAATGGCTGGCTGGCGGCTCGAATGGGTTCGTACTACGGTCGTACAGACAACCATAGTGAAGTAACAGCATTCTTTTGCATTTCGTACGGTGAAATTCCCGATACCTAACCTTTTCCCTTTTTCCATACTATTCATATCAGGAAGACGTTATGGATATTTCTCGGGAAGAGAGTATATAACTTCAAATGACTCGCATGCTCAAATATGACCCCTATTCCCACCATAAAAAGGACAAAATAATTCTTTTACATTGCGAGATATAAGTACTGGATACAAAAACCAAACATTTATTTACGTACAAAAAACATGTAAATAAAATTCAGAAATATCTACCAAACCAGATTATTAGAGAAATATTCGCTTATCTAGACGAAACAAAACAAATACAACACCAAAACCCCCGAAACAATGTAAAACAAAACACAAAGTGTCTAAGAGCTTATATCCAACAATTCCAGACGTCTTAGTCCTACAATTTCCATACAAATATTGAAGAACGCTCAAATAAGCACGGGATCAAAGTTCACATGGCCCGATGGTCTTGAGACATCTGGCCTTTGATGTCGAATACCGAACTATCTCTTATTATTTCGATATTTTTCGACACAGTAACGTAGGCAAGTCTTTACGCTCGATTATGCTCCGAATATTTCCTCGGGTTATTGGATGGGTTAACTGATATCAAAACTATCCTTTGTGAAGTTGTCGAGTCATTGGTCGGCTTAATTAAAATTTTGTAAATTTTCTTTTATGTTGAACCTGGTTGTGGATATGATCAAAGGCATACGGTATTGATAACTTGTTTGTTCTCAATTAATTGATATAGATTGGAGTTGTTTTTTGTTGTATGTACATGTACAACGGCTCAACCTATTACGGGCTAAGTGCGAAAATAGGGGTTCCTCAACATAGAACATAGTTTCTGGTACCAAATAATGATTAAATTGCAATTTACTGATATGTACAATAAAGTTCAAACTGCATTGTTTTATCTCTCAATTTTGGTCGGAGTAACATTCTGTATTGTAATGTAAAATAGTAGTCTGGTCAATTTAGACATTGACCTTTGCAAAAATTCCCAGAAAGCTGAAAATTTGCATAGATGTTAGGGACACCATGGTTATGAAATTGTGAAAAGTCCCCATCGATCCCATGTCTGCAAAAAAGTTTTATTCAAGGTCAAAGGTTGCAAAAATGGGTTTTTATAATTTTTCAGCGAAACGGTTAGCTTTATGATAAAATATGTCAGACAAAAATTGTAGATCATGAAATTATCTACAAAAATTGACAAGAGTACAACGACTGAAAAGAAGAATAATAACCAAACATTCATTAAATTTTACTATAATAGACCGTGTAATAGGCCTACCGGGAAACCACATTAAAAAAAACGCGCTAGGTACACTATCTCATAGGTGGTGTGGAAACGTGTAGGGGAGCGAGGGGTTATGGGAGCGGTGTGAATATAGGCATAAATAGGACTCGTATTCGCTCAGGCGCCACTCGGAAGCGTTCGTCTAACATCAATTCGGTTCGGCCCACTCGCTTGACTCGACAGTGTCACGCATTCCGTCGCGAGAGAAGGTCGTCGGTTTTTCGCCCCACGCTCATAATATTTCACGACATTCCAAACCCCAAGTAAGTATCAAAATATATATTTATTACAATTTATGTACATTAATATTATGGCCAGGTCTATCTAATTTCATGTTACTGAACTTAAATTGTGATAGTAAGCTAGGTGATTATGTTTTGTTGTAAATCTAAGATGGTGGTCGCTGGTTAATAGGAGCCTATGTCGCTCTCATTAACCCATCATAGCTCTCATAACCCCATATATCTAAAACGTATTGCGTGAAAATTTATTTGAAAGTGATGATGACACAACTGAAGGAGAAGATTTTCATGATATTTGCGATGATGAGTCTGAATACTCAGAGGAAGAAGCTTTGTGTGCCATCTGCCTTGATACAGGCAAATATAATGAATTGTGGTTCCGTTGCAGAAGTTGCGGGAGCTGGGCACATCAGGAATGTTCTGGTTCTGATGATCCAGCTGCTTATATTTGTGCCTTTTGTTTGGATTCTTAATAGTAATTGATTAATATATGTTTGAGACTGATTTGTAACAATAATTTGAGACTGATTTAATATAAAAGTTCCTATTAAATATACAGAAATATATAGGCTCTCATTTCCCACAATGGAGGGTAATGAGAGCGTTATTGTTTTTTTGAAAAAAGTTTAATAGCAGAAAAATAGCTCATTATAAAACATTGAAATTATGATTATGTTGTAGTTAGATAATTAAGGTTCATGTTCCTGATTAAATAAAAAATTTCTTTCTACAAACGTATATTAATCAATTACTATTAAGAATCCAAACAAAAGGCACAAATATAAGCAGCTGGATCATCAGAACCAGAACATTCCTGATGTGCCCAGCTCCCGCAACTTCTGCAACGGAACCACAATTCATTATATTTGCCTGTATCAAGGCAGATGGCACACAAAGCTTCTTCCTCTGAGTATTCAGACTCATCATCGCAAATATCATGAAAATCTTCTCCTTCAGTTGTGTCATCATCACTTTCAAATAAATTTTCACGCAATACGTTTTAGATATATGGGGTTATGAGAGCTATGATGGGTTAATGAGAGCGACATAGGCTCCTATTAACCAGCGACCACCATCTTAGATTTACAACAAAAACATAATCACCTAGCTTACTATCACAATTTAAGTTCAGTAACATGAAATTAGATAGACCTGGCCATAATATTAATGTACATAAATTGTAATAAATATATATTTTGATACTTACTTGGGGTTTGGAATGTCGTGAAATATTATGAGCGTGGGGCGAAAAACCGACGACCTTCTCTCGCGACGGAATGCGTGACACTGTCGAGTCAAGCGAGTGGGCCGAACCGAATTGATGTTAGACGAACGCTTCCGAGTGGCGCCTGAGCGAATACGAGTCCTATTTATGCCTATATTCACACCGCTCCCATAACCCCTCGCTCCCCTACACGTTTCCACACCACCTATGAGATAGTGTACCTAGCGCGTTTTTTTTAATGTGGTTTCCCCGGTAGGCCTATTACACGGTCTATTATAGTAAAATTTAATGAATGTTTGGTTATTATTCTTCTTTTCAGTCGTTGTACTCTTGTCAATTTTTGTAGATAATTTCATGATCTACAATTTTTGTCTGACATATTTTATCATAAAGCTAACCGTTTCGCTGAAAAATTATAAAAACCCATTTTTGCAACCTTTGACCTTGAATAAATTTTTTTGCAGACATGGGATCGATGGGGACTTTTCACAATTTCATAACCATGGTGTCCCTAACATCTATGTAAATTTTCAGCTTTCTGGGAATTAATGCAAGGTGACCCCTATTTTTGGGCTAAACTGACCGGACTATAGTGACTAGACTGTCACTTGGTCAGCGACATGTCGCGTCTGTCAATGGTCATTGGATTTATGTTTTATATAGAGTATACAATGACCCGAATGACCATCATGAAATTAAATGTCGAGATATTATTATAGAATTTGTCTATATACGCGGTAAACTGTTCACTTAGATACGGATATGTGGTAACTTGAATTTTGTAACCAAAGCTGGAATCACTTACAAACAGGAATCGGAACAAGCTAGACTAAGCTATAATTATTGATTTGATGATGCATAATCATATCGATACTTGAAATTGATTGATGAATAATTATATCGATAATTAATTGCACCTGGTGGTAAATGGAGTAACATCCAATAGAATGTTGACTGACGAGAGAAGATGATCCATCGACAGTCAACACAATCATTCCGACCTGTTGGAACCGAATATACATAGGCTGACCCCGGCACGCGACACACTTACGTGGGCTACTATGGCGGGTTTTAACACCTTGTATATCCGGGCGGATAGAATATATATCCTAGTACCAGCAAAATGCACCAGTCTATTTGAACCCTACCTCGCGTATTATCAACTGCATTAGAGTCACTATTAGAAAGAAGAAACAAATAAGAAATAAAAAAGAAAGAAAGAATAAAGAAATAAAGAAGTAAGAAGAAAGAAAAAAGAAGAAAGAAAGAAAGTATATTGCTGGCACAATTTTAAACAAACACATTACTACATTAAACAAACAAAATTACTATATTATTAATAAATAAACAAAAATTACATAAAGTCCAGCAAAGGTACCTCGTTCAGCTGAATGCTACAATACAACCCAAGTAGTACTGCAACTAACCCAAGTAGTAACAAAAAATCATAATGATTTCTTATGCTTACGCGAATGTTAGACATTGAAATTAAACTCCTTTTCGGATTCTATCGCGGTTTTTTATATTTTAGTTTTCTCCCGACGTTTCGAAGACTTTGCAGCCTTCATAGTTCCCCCCGTGACCATGAAGGCTGCAAAGTCTGAAACGTCGGGACAAAACAAACATATAAAAACCGCGATAGAATCTGAAAAATAGTTTAATTTCAGTATTAAAAATCAATTCAAATGATATAGTAATATTAAATAAAATAGCCCGTGTAAACGGCAACTGAGAACGTGTGTACAGAAACACGAGCGTAAATCTTTTCAAATGAGAGCTTCATGAGTGCAGATAAATTACATTAAATCTCCGACTCACGTTCCGGAAAATTCACCAATGTTTCACTGATGGCTAGAGAGTGCCGTTTCCAAGTTTTACGGGATCGTTCCTTTCATGTTCTTACTATACCAGACTAGCATATCTTTGTTGGTGTTAGGCGATAAGTATAGCAGGTTTTATTTGGGTTCAATAAGGACTTTGTTATTATTCGCAAAGTTCTATACATTCATTATAAGATTAGCTTTGTCAGACCAACATTGTTTTGTTAAGTGTTAGGTATTAGGTGACTCAAACTTGTGACCTAATTAGGACTTGGCTGTTGTCACCATACGTCAACATTACTATTAGCTCATAAATCTAGCATTACTATATTTCTATTTTATATCCCCCTTTTCCTAGCTCGCTAATAAAATCTCTATCTTCACTTAAATCATGAACACCCTAAGCAATGAATGCTTACGTTGTGAAGTTACTTTAAGCTACTCAGAGAAAATTATGAGATGTTAGGTGTTCTTGTACCTTTTTATTGAATGTTATTCATTTTCTTATCTTAACAATGTTAACTGTTCTAACAGAGGTAGATTTCAAGCGTCTGTTAAAATTTAATTGGAAGTTGTAATAGTAAAAGAATGATTTTCTCGTATATGATAATTCGTGACCATTAACCATTATGAGCTTCGTTCTTTATTTATTATAACAAATTAAATTAAGAATCTATTGGCGTCATATATCATTGCACTGGTAAGTGAAGAGAATCCCAAAAACATATCGACGTCAAAGATAACCACGGAATATCAACACAGTTATGCCGGCCTGCTTAATTGTTTCTTTACGCTACGCATAATGACATAGTCCGATATCATGCAGTAACTTGCAACTGGAAATTAAAACGGTAATTTTAATTCTTATTGGGCAGTCGTGAAGCACCAAAAACTAATCCTCATCTACATTTAATTAATGTAAAGAACAGAAAATATTCCGATAATACAGAAACCCATCCTCAACCTTTCATCTCACAACTCATTATACAAAATCAACTCTCCAAACCACAATATCATCAGCATACCTTATCAATCAATCTAAAACCTTTAAACGACATCGAAAGCCTTGTTCCCAATATTTTTTCATCAATATTAAGGCCGCACTTAAATATTTCATCTGCAAAAATGTACCGCGCCATCGAGCGGCTAATTCAATCAGAGATATCTACGAAGATCCAATTTACGTAAGAGACATAGAATGTTGCTGATCGCTCGTTACTGGTTACGATATTTCTTAGTAATGGACACCTGTTACTTAGAAAGGTCAATGATTTTGATGTAACATCTTCGGTAATTTTAGAAACGAGCTAGCTGCTCGTTTGATGGTAAGTGACGTGACGGTTCATGAACAGATACTCTGAATTACAAAGATTTTGAATAAAACTATTTTGCGTATTTTACCGCGGTTTTTGTATTATAATTTTCTCCCCACGTTTCGAAGACTTTATGGTCACGGAGTAGACTGAGGTGTTGGTCATGCGAAAAGTCAAAATTACAATATCTACGTACATTTTAAAAAAAAATTCCGTTGACAGTCCGATCTACACAGAATGAGCTCACAGTGTCTTGAAATCTGGCAGCCGGTCTTTTGAGTTCCGATTTAATAGTTTTATTTCAATGTCTAACATTCGCGTAAACACATGAAATTATTTACTGAGAATTGCTTGGCAAGAATGCATGAGGAGAACTATGACTGTGGAAAGGCGAAAGAGGTGAATCAAAATCGTTGTATATGGTGGTAAATAGTCTTTGCCTACCCCTATGGGATCAGGGTATAAATGTGTATGTATACTTGGAACTGTATTGTGCTTGACATTATGAGACACTCAGGTGGATTCAATTACAGAAATGATAATTATTAGAATCAGTTCGATAATTCCAAAATTTACTACACATTTAAAATTTCCATTTTTCATACGTGTACAACAAAGATATCGCACCGGGGAGTAGTGGCGAGGTAGAGTATCGACTGACGAGATATAATTAACCCTCACCAGTCGACACGATCACGCTGGTCAGTTCGAAACCGGATATACACTATCTGATGCGGCACTTGATGCACTTATATGAGCCAGTATTGCGTTACATTAAATTATACTGAAAGTAATAAAAAAACAAAAACGTTGTAAGGTCAAAGGGCCCTATTTCGTCTATGAAGGCGAATTCTTCTTTTTGCAATAGCGGGCTTTCTAATAGAAGGACAGCTTTGATAGCCGTAAAGTAAATAGGAGATTTTTTGACCTCCGACTTTGTATTATTTATTTATTCAATTACTTGTTATTTTTGATTGATTAGTATTTGTTTTATGATGTGTGTGCATCAGCTTTATTACTCATGTGACTTTGTATACAAAAGACTTAAAAAAAGATGAATTGGACAATTGCAGGCAAATAAGTAAGCCTGTAGTTTCTTTCTGTCTTTCTTCTTTAGGAAGTCATCTCTCAGGAAGCTAGTGAATGGCTGGTAGCTCAGCTAGACTAGAGCTCATATAATCATCACCAGTGAGAATGGCGACGTATTTTAGGTTATTTATTCCAGTACATACTTCTATTATTAATTCTTCAAGTATTTAGTGTGCATTATTTATAACAAGCCAATTATAACATTGTTTTCAATATCATAAAATAATTCTTCATCTTAATTATTTTACCATCTCAATGGTTTAATGCTAGTTTTCTTGTGATATCAACCGTGAATCAAAATGAATTTAATTTTAATAAGCCACGCGTGACTTGTACGAAATTTGAAAAATATTAGCTTTACTCACAACATAGTTATAATTACTCACAACATATATTTAATCCTTAAAATCTTCCACGCAAACTGATTACAAAATTATTGCATACACCTCTATTTAGAACAAATACCTCACTCACCTCTACCCAGACTTTGTGTTCATTTACCATATTTCGATTACATTTCGGAAAGTAATGTGACATATTATATTCTTTATTAAAACTACAAAGTTTTGTTACTGTGATAAGTCTATTTAAATTCTCATCTTCTTTTTTTGGTAAGTTATAGTTTTGATCCACTATTCTAATAATTAAAATTACGTAGTAGCTTATAGTGTTTTTTTTTTTATATTGTCAATGCTTTGTTTTGGCTTTCATATTTGTACTGTTTTAATTATTTCCTATTTTCATGTATTTATGTGTAATCGGCTATCACAAAAATGAATAAATAAACATAATATTCCTTCAATATTATTAACAAGGAATAATTTAACAAACCCCATACAAACTTAAACGCGACAAATGCGAAAATTGCATATGCAAAGGGTATTAAAACGAGATGTAAAATTGCAGCTCAATCGAGTAGGGAATCACAACGGATCAGCACGATCGGCTTGCGAGGCGCACCTGCCAGCTGACCCACTCTCGGGAATATTCAGTCCGAGTGTCAGATTGAATGCTGGGCTTTTAGAGCTGTGTGGTGGAGTGTGACGGATTGTAAAAGTGTTTGCAAATACTCAATTATGTTTATTGGTACTAGTCAATTATACTCTAAATTATATAACACTGAAATAAAACTATTTCGCGGTTTTTATCGCGGTTTTAATATTATAATATTCTTCCGAAGTTAAGGTTTTGCAGCCTTCGTAGCTAAGGAATAGACTAAGATTTTGGTCATCCGAATAGTCAAAATTACAATATCTATCTACATTTTACAATTATACGTTTTTAAATTTTAGCTTTGTTGGTCCGATCTACGATCACAGATATATGCAACAAGTATGGTACAACAGAGGCGTAAAGTGAAATTTTCCGAAAGGGAACACAACATATTTATATACTTGGTGCTTATACGCATTAATGCGGTCTGCAATTCGTTCTAATGATCATTAGATTAATTAATCACGCAAGAGAATCCTGCATAAGTGGAATTATATTAACTCTTGGCTACTGGTAGTACACACAACACATATATCTTTGGTATTTTATTAATAAATTGTATTTTTAATTTTATGACAAAACGACCAAGTCGCTTGCATTATCGCATCGCAGAACTATTTATGAACCACAGATCTAAATATAAATAGTTCGTAACATGATGTTACGAGTAATAATGCCAAATATTCGTAATATAATAATATCAGCCCTGTATTATAATACTGTCCCACTGTTGGGCACGGGCCTCCTCTACTACTGAGAGGGAACAGGCCTTAGTCCACCACGCTGGCCAAATGCGGGTTGGTAGACTTCACATACCCTTGAAAATTCCAAATAGAGAATTTCTCAGGCATGCAGATTGCAATATTCGTAATATCGAAACACAACAGTTGGTATGAGATTTATAAAAATAGTATCAGAAACAATAAATATGTCATCACATTTAAAGTAGATATAGAACTGAAGCTCTCACAATTAGCCGAATGTATTGTTGCGTGGCAATCAAACATCTTAGGTGGGGCTCCCGGCCAAAGCGCGCGAACCATACTTGAAGAAGCTATCTATTTTAAAATTTATAAAAAAATAATCACCATATCTACAATATGTTATCTTTACTTTGGTTATTCAAGGTTTTATTCGTTTCATAATAAAAATGACATTAATATTGTTGATTCTGTATATCTCCTAAAGTACAAAAATCATATTAATTTGCAATCAACACTGTTAGTTTTGTAGTTTAAAATTTTCATAAAGACCAAAAAATATGTATATTTCCGCCCGTGACTCGTGCCCTTTAAAATATATATGGTTGCAAACGAATTCTCAAGGCCTTTGCCTGCCTTTGCTTAGACGACCGCCTTACGGAGGCAAATCTATCATTACGACATACCTAAATCTATAACATGTCATTTCGAAAAATCTGATATAAATTAAGAAAATTACGGTTTTCTATTGAAGTGAAATAAAATTTCATTTCAATGGAGAGAGAGAGAGATATTTTATCTTGTTTACAAACGTTTACTTCATTTACCAATAATATCCCCCTATTCCCATTTTTTACCATCTTCCACGTCGTTTGCACTCAATCTGTCCCCTTTAAGTAAACCAAGAAATATTTTATTGACAAAAACAAAATGGCATTTTCATCTTCCAGTCTGCCCTGATTACTGAAGTTGATATATCAGGAATAAATGACGTGGAAATAAAATACATGGTCTGTCGTCTAACCTCGTAGTAACGTTACATGATAAGTACAAATCGTTTTACGGGCTTATTTTTGTGGCAGATCCTTTATCGTGAGTTGTTTTCCTTGGGTCTTCTATAGAATCTTATGTAGTAACTTCCAAAGTTAATTATTTCTGTCACGCTGTTACAGACACGAATGTGGGGGAAAGAGTTAGTTTTATCGTAAAAGGTATTATTTTTCATAGGCTTCGCGACGTTTGATAGTTGATAAATAAAACTAAGAAGAATTCCAGGACGAACAGAGATGTATATTGCGACAGCGTTGTTACAAGAGCCATGGGCACAGACAGAGAGGGAAGTAAGCTTGTGATTTTTTTTTTGTCAAAACGTCTTTAGTGATGTGCTCATGTTTTCTATTTATATATTGCGTTTAAAATTAATGCCTAACAACGTTTCCTAGTATTGTGTATGTATTTGTAATATTAATAGTAGACGTAGGTATAACTGTAATGAGGAATAAATGAATTTGGCGTTGTCATCTTTGAAGTTTATAAAGTCTATGCGAAATAGCCATCGTATTTCTTTACGCGCTTTCTTGGCTTTCGTTAACAATTTTTCTAAAGCGAGTGATGATGGCGGTCTTTTCACCGGCCCCTATCTGATTGAACCGCTTGGATACGCTAAGGTCCTTTGGTTACCTGCCATGACCCACTGGGATAAGTGGAAGGTTTATTGATAATAATGATTTAATCTTAACATTGGAAGGATTATTAGAATAAATGGTATAATTGACAGAAATTTGTCGTAATGTAACTAGAATTCTAGTTCTAGAATTGACGTTGAACATTTGACAATCAATGTTATATTTTTTATTTATACAGAAATTGCCTAACTGTTTTGCTACATATTTATGAAATATGAAACAGATAAAAGTAAAACTTTTTGCCAAAATTCATTGCTAACTGACGCCAAAATTGATGAAATAAAAGTAAAGGAAAAATACTACACTACTAACCATGAAAGAAAAGTACTACATTGTAAAGTATGTCGAACTTGATATGCTCTAATTACGACTTATAAGTCGCCGAGATTGAAAAGAGCAAGCCGAATTCAAATTCTTTCGCAAAATAAAAAACCAATAAACGTCTGCCATCGACTTACAGGTCAAAGTTGACCAGCATAATGAAAGGCCATCATGAAAAATGGACGAAAAAGGGGCGAAAAATTCACCATTAATTTACTGCAAACGGCATTCGGTATAAACGAAACTTTAAGAAAAGAGTTAAACAACTCAGTAAAGTTTGGAAATGTTAGCGAAAGAGAAACAATTACCGAATTGGATTTTAACTAATTCGCAGATGGCCTGTTTGTTAGAGTGGAAACTTATTCTATAAATGCTCTTCGGATGTAGTCTAACTCTTATTGGATTCTAGAAATAGTTTTATTGGAAGCTGTGTTAGTAAATTTTCTTATCCTTACCTACTCTTCGTAGTCGCTTTAGATTAGCGAAGAGTGCAACGTATCAAATGAAAGTTGCTGGTTCGAGTCCAGCCATTTATCATACATTTTCGCTACAGCACAAAACTCATCATAATATCTTTTCAAAAAAGACTGACGAAGTAAGCACCTATCCGTTTTTGTGAAGCCTCTTCCAAAATAGGTATAAATAATTTTTTCTAATACTTTTTTCCTTGGCACGGTAATTATGATGTGGACAGTATTTTAAATATAATATGGACTAAAGAAGGACGATGTCTCTGGCGGCAGTTATACATGTTTGTGTGCGTCCCAGTATATTGTGCGAATAACATTTTTGTTTCTTTCTTTCTTTCAGTCGCCAGTATTAGGTCGGTCTGCAGGCCCACCTTAATCAGCTTTCATGGAAGATTTTTATGCAATATAGATGCAAACACTAAACTTCAACAAGCAACTTAAACAGACCGACATATTCAAATTCCAAAGTAAAACCAGCCAAACCTATGCAGACTCATTGATTTTCATTCGGTACCAAAGAACAAAGGAACCTTTAAAAATTCCCGATCTTACTCAATTACCAAAGTATTCCATTGGACTAACGAATCTATAGCAGTGCAGTAAAATATAAACTTTTTTGGCACCAGCTCGACTCTATTGTTGGTAAGTATACCTTATACAGTAAGTGAAAATTTAAACTATACCGCCGTACAGTTCAGACGTTATCTAGTTGTTTACTGGTTTCCCGAATTTCAGGAATGAGCTAAGTTTTGTTTAGTAATATTTTGGTCCAGCGTCTTTTGTTTTAAAACAAAACTATCGGGATGATTTCCTGAAACCACAGAACAATAACAAAAGGCATAAAAGTCATGCTAAAATAGCTACTCAATATATTATAATACGATGATATTATTTTACCTTATGAGTTGGATAAGGTGATAGAAAGAGATGCATACTCATTCGTATATTCGAAATTTATAAGGTTGTCATCAACTTCTACCAATTTTTTTAAGCTAGTAATATGTGTATCGATTTCATAGAAATTGAATTCGTACTAGGCCAGCGTGTTGAAGTAAAACCTAAACCTTCAAAGTGGCCGTGCCCAGCATTGGGTCAGTTTATATGTAAAGCTAGTAATAAAATTAAACTATTATTCCGGATGTTATCGCGGTTTTTTATATAATAATTTTCTCCCGACGTTTCGAAGACTTCACAGCCTTACTGGTCACTGGCTGAGGTGTTGGTCATTCGAAAAGTCTAAGTTACAATATCTACCTACACTTTATATATTCGTCGTCATAAAATTATACTATAAAATCTTTTTATTTCCATGTCTAACATTCGCGTAAACATACAAACTCATTAAAGCTAGTATTTTAATAAAAGCAATCATACTTCACGGGACTTATGCAAAGAAATACACCGCATCAAACCAGATAGGCCGTGTGGGCCGACGTCCATAAATATTCAACTATTCGAGATGAAGTAACTGTTTTCAGTACCGCTGTACCAGAAGCACATATTTTATTCCTGCACACGAGTGCTTGTTAGGCGACCTGACGTTTATAGTACATTCATATTTTAAACGTACTGCCAGTGTCGGAAGTCATTCGGTTTCGTCAATGTCAATCATTTTATGACATTTTGCTTTGTATTATATGTGTTTATTTAAAATATTGTTACAAGATATTTATACATTAATAAGTGAAGAACAAACTTGTGCGTGATTTAACACAATTAAAATTCATAAAGTAGTGTAAAAAATTATATTATATGCAACGATGAAATTATAACCACTGGTATAAACGATACTGCGATGGGATCCTCTAAACTACACTTATTGAATATGTATTTATAATAATACTGCAATAGTTAAGTTCTAGAAAAATAGAAGAATAAAATATATTTCTTGCTTCGTCGTTCGCTTAGGTGCGTCGTTGGAGAATATTTCAAACTCAAAAAGACGAAATACTATTGCTAAAAACAACACACGAACTATGAAAAACATCACAAAACGACACTCATACATTTTCCAAACACTTGTCAGTTCTAAAGCATTGCATGAATTATGCATGCGACTGTACTCACTCTCGCATATTTACGTCCAATAGACATTGTCCTTGTGCATTTCATGTTGATTGCATTTATTACTCAAATAAAAAAAAACAGCTATTTTGTGAAACACGAGGGACGAAATAAAGTCGCTTGCCAAGAATATTCTGACGATATAATTATTTTCTCATTAAATTTATATGCGGAAGAACACTTCTTTATTTTGTAAAAGTATTCCTTACTAGTTTGTGTGATAATTTATGTTCTATAAAATGACTGTGATAAATAGCGTTCCGACGATTTCAAAAGCTGTTTTTTATTAATCGTAGAAATTACTTATAATGTTGAATTTTAATTATAAAATATATAATATAATGCAATAAAGGACAATGTATTGTTTTAAAGAAAAACAAAAAACAATAATTTGGCACGTGGAAGTCTTAAAAACATAATTACAGTGTTTATTTATTTATTATATACAGGAACATCAACAGTTTACACACACAATCAATATTAGTTCAGTTTTCTTAGTATAGTATTTATTGTTCTTATGGGCTTACCAAATAAAGATGTACCAACATTTACAAATACACTTATTACGAACAGACTGTTATAATAGTATGACACTGAGAAAATTAGTGCTTATGTAATCAAGGTAATATGATCAACATATTTAAACATTAATATAAACTATGAAAAAAATAAATAAAAAACAACATATAAGCAATTTTAGTGTAATAAATTATTGAATCGTAAGCGTGTAAATTGCATAATTAACTTTTATCAAAATTGTTCTATAGCCCAAGTTTTTCATAATGTAGTAGTTTTATAAAATAATAATATCAGTCCTATTGATTTATATTGTCCACTGCGGAGCCCTGGTTTTCTATTTCTATTAAGGGTTAAGGCCTTAGTCTAACACGCTGGCCTACTGTGGGTTGGCAGACTTCTCATACCTTCGAAATGCTTATGGAGAATTCTCAGGTATATGGGTTTCCTCACGATATTTATATAGAGTATATAAGTAGAGTTTAATACCCTGCCTCGATGGCGCAGTTATATTGTGCGCGGTTCGGCAGGGCTCTGAGGTCCTGGGTTCGAATCCCGTGTCGGGCAGTGATATTTGGGGTTTTCTGCTCAGTAACAGCCCGGAGTCTGGAATTTGTGCCCGATATAGCGACAGGCTCGCCCCCTATCACATCATGGGGCGGAACACACTCGGCGAAAAGTGGGTGTTCTGGTTGTGCCTCTGCATATCCCTTCGAGGATAAATGCGTTATGTGTTAATATTCGATATTGACTATAAAATTTAATATAACCCCTAATTAATTATGTATTAATTAGGGGTTATATTAAATTTTATGATAATATACCACAATGAAACTTCACACAAACTATCGCGAACATTTTTAATGCATCTATAATAGAAATATGAAACGTTTATTGAAATCCAATAATACAAAATTGTATTCCGACGCACGTCGGCATCACGCGCGGCACCCAGATGTCTTTTTATCTACTTTGAATTTACTCAACAATTACATTATATATGTGCGTTTTGTAAGTCATTATACTGTGTTTGTACAGCTTTTATATGATCGTTTTTGTTAGGTTAAAATAATAAATTAAGATCGAGTATGATTTATATTTTTTTTATTTTGTTAATCAGTACGTTCGTTATACAGTGTTTTCTAGAGAGAACAATACGACACCGATTCTACTGACAGTCATGAAAGCTTTTCTTTTTTAATGTAAGTGAACATAAAGGTAATTACAAACATTTAAACCTCTTTTATACTATGATTCCTTATGTTTACGCAAATGTTAGACATTAAAATAAAACAATTTTTCGGATATTATCGCGGTTTTAATATTTTAGTTTTCTCCCACTTCAAGACACTCTGAGCTCATTCAACGTAGATTTGACCACGAACAGCTAAAACTTTAAAAAGTTGTATAATTGTAAAATGTAGGTAGATATTGTAATTTTGACTGTGCGGATGACCATCACCTCAGTCCTCCCCGTGACCGCGAAGGCTGCAAAGTCTTCGAAACGTCGGGAGAAAACTAAAAGATTAAATAATAAAATCCGAAAAATAGTTTAATTTTCATCTCTTTTATACCATTTATTTTCTAACAATTTTCAATGAGAACATCATATAATGTTTAATTTATCTAAACACTGATAGACAAGACAGAATAAATCGGTGACATTAATTAATTAGTTCAAGTTTATAAACATGGAATTTGTGGCGGATAGGGTGATAGGCATGCCTCCTATCACGCTATGGAACACACTTGTCAAAATGTAGATGCTCTGCCTACCCCTTCGAGGATGAAGTCGTGATACATGTGTATTGTTTTACGTAACATTTTAATGGGACTTTTGAGTTTAAGTAATTCTAATTTTAATTTAAAATGTAGATATTTGGAAGAGCAGTGTTTCCTAATGCTTGCTATAATTAACAGAAAGGGCTAAAACCTCTAATTGTAATAGATTTAGTTTGTACCACATAAAAGATACATATTTAGTTCCCTTTGTGGTCAAATATGAAACTAAGCTTTATAAGGAACTAAAGAATACTTTATTATTCGGTTCATTGATTTTTAGTATAGGAATAATCTAATAGCTATAGGAAATATACATAATACAGTCATGTTTGTACATGTATTTAGGGTTAAGAGAGTTGTTATCGATATAACATCGTCACCTTCAGCCACAAGCCCACTACTAAACAGGCTATCATAAGATTTCCAGACGGTCGAGTACAAACAACTATTACACTAATCAATATGCGGTACTATAATCAGCTAGAATATTATCACTGATTTTCAGAATTTAACACGTACCGACTTAACCCGAATATCTAATCCAGGACTTAAGGTCATTGATAAATCAAGTTATCCACTAAATATAGACCAATGACGCTAAGTTTAAAATGCCAACAAGACTACCAAAACCACAACACAGCATGCGATGAAATATTCCGCAGCGCAGCGACTCAGCATTCAAGAAACGTACTTTTTGATTTTTGAATGTTAAGGCTACAATAATATGAATATAAGATGCAAGTGCCGCATTGCGACGTTTCAATTCGCTCACACCTGGCCGTTGGTGATGCATTCCGGTGTGGCCTCATCGTTTTTTAATATTTCTGTCCCAAACTTGGAAGCTTTGGCCTGGATTCCACGTGACTGATTGCGCATACTCTTCAGGAGTTACAAATACATTGGCAATGTATTTGAAATGGTATTTTTGTCCTATGATGTGATTAAGTAAAGCCCTATTTACTTCTTATTCCCATATATATGTCATCTGAAATAATCAATTAAGAAACGAGATATTCAGTTTTATTTCTGATTCACTTCGATTTATAATATAACTTATCTATTAATTATGTTTCAAATATTAAGTCCTACGCCACTAATTATATATATTTAAAACTTAATGTAAATGCAGTCGCAAGTAATGTACAGTATAGCTTAAGGCTGTTTATTTACATTTGTTTATAGTGCCTCTGTTGAAACGTACATACGTTATCGCGTCACAACCCCATTTAATTACATCAATGCTGATGACAAACATTAATGGTCACTGTAACTCAATGATCATATGATATTGCAGATATATTCGAGTTTCAGGGTCAATATTGTGAAATAAATAGATGGATTATGGATGGATAGGGCTAGATAGGTGGATGAGATTTGGCACAAAGATAGCCCAAAGATTGTATTATACAAAATACTTCCTGGAATACTGTACAGTCGGACTTTTATTTCTAAAATAATTTCACAGTTTATTGTAAGCAAATTCTACTTGATACTATTTGATTACAAAGAAAACTTAAGTTTATAAAAAACAATATGGATGTTAAAATTAAATTTATTTCGAATAAAGCAGCGTTTATCCCTCTAAAAGACACTACAAAGCTCTACTCAGTTTATTCAATCAGCAAGCGTCTAAAAAAGAAAACATTTTCTAAGTTCTAAAGTATCTGCCTAATCAATCTAATAGCTAGTAGGTGGCCCATAATGTTAGTAAGTGATAGCATCGTCTAGCCCATTTTCGCTGCTAACTGCTATTTACCAGCATGATGACAGTGTTAAACAATATTGATTTGTTGTATTATTTGTACTTTATTGATTTCCACTGTATTCGTTTTAATTGCTAATAAATATTATTTAATTTATTCGATTTTTTAATATTTTATTATCTGAAATGTCTTTGCTTAACATTAGGGAATGAAGGGTTAATATTATTTTAAATTAAATTATATTTCATTATTGCGATAGCCTAGTTGGGTGTGGAACGGACTGCCGAGACGAATGTCCGCAGGTTCAAATCCGCAGGGCACACACCTCTGACTTTTCTAAAAAAAATGTGTGTATTCTTTGTGAATTATCGCCTGCTTTAACGGTGAAGGAAAACATCGTGAGGAAACCTGCATACCTGAGAAATTCTCTATTAGGAATTTCGAAGGTCTGTGAAGCAACCAATCCGCACTAGGCCAGCGTGGTGGACTAAGGCCTAATCCTTCTCAGTAGTAGAGGAGGCCAATGCTCACCAGTGGGCAAGTATATAATACAGGGCTGATATTATTTTTGTATTTAGTTAATGTCTAATACCGTGTAATAAAAATATAATTTACCTTAATAGTAATACTTACTTTGTCTTTATATTGCCTACCATGGTAAAGCAAGTCGGACATTTTTTTTTATGACATCCATTCGCTTTGCCAATGTATAATGGTCTACAAATGTTTGACAAATAAATACATATTGTATCTTGAGAACATCAATTGTCTTGTGACTTGAGTCGCCGCCTAAACGACTCCGGCAGGCAAAGGAAGAAATATTTTTATTCCAAAGTCGACATTCAGGCATGATCAGATTATAACACTGTAGGCTAGTTGCGTCTAGAATTATACTACTTTAACACTTTTTAGTTTTATTTAAGGTCAATATTATTATCATAGAAGGTTTTTTAATTTTAAAGAATGAATAATTTTTCGGAATTATGTAAAATATTTTTAAATACGAAGGTAACAAATATTCATAAGGCGTAAATATACATCGGAATTTCAAAATACTATGCTAATTCCCAATTTTTAAGCTCAAACTTTTGAAAAATTTAATATTTTCTGAGACTTTAAATAACTGAATAACCTACTAAGCAGTTTTATTCAACGAACTTCAACTAACCATTTTTTTAAAGTACAGAAAAAAAAGAAAAAGAAAAGAATAATCTATTGTCACAGTACACGTGATAGGTAACATCTATTCATTAATAGCACAACGACACCACACATAATCTTATTGCTAAATTTAAAGTATACGTATTATATATTGAGGTATACATGGCAATTTTGGTGTGCATAACATTTACAATCAACTGTGTACTTTACAAATCTCGTTGAATAAAGACCTGAAATCAAAAACAGTTCTCAAACGCATTTCCACCCGGCCATTACCGATATAAATTAAAAACCGACTGACATAATGACTATTACTGGGAATAATACATCATTAAAAATTTTGCACCGCTTTAATTTTCTATACTAAAAACGGCTGGGTTTTAATGAATCACGGCTAGACAAGAGTTTTAATCTCACGTTTACCTCGTCTGCAGGCTTCGTAATGCAACATCGGGTAACAGGGTAAATTGTTTAGGGCATACTGCAATGTAAATATGAATGAATGGAAAACATGCATACTTGTTAAGGAACTTGCTTTTGTAATGATTTCTTATGTTTACGCGAATGTTAGACATTAAAATTAAACTACATTTCGGATTTTATCGCGGTTTTTTATATTATTATTTTCTCCCGACGTTTCGAAGACTTTGCAGCCTTCATGGTCAAGGGGGGGACTGAGGTGTTGTTCATCCGTAAAGTCAAAGTTACAATATCTACCTACATATTACAACTTGTTTTTGCAGAAAGGGCATAATTTTTTTTATTGCTTTAAATGTCGAGACGAGCTTGCCGTTCACCTGATAGTAAGCGATACGACCGCCAATAAATAGTAAAAACACCATCCAACACCTTGAATTACAAAGTATTGTTTGGTATTCCTGAAACATAAGATGTTAAGTAAGTATCATTGTGTCCAATAGTTACCCTGGCTACAATTTTTGATCATACTGAAGAATTAACAACACCGTTAAGAAAGTAAAGGCTGTTTGAAAAATTTACGTGAATGAAATTAGCATGAAACCACGTACGCGTTTTTACATGTGCTAAGCATTGTGTCAAAATTATTCATGAATAACTAATATTTTCACCAAAATTTTCCAGTTTTAATTTCCTAATATTTTATCATTTTGAAGTTAAATGCGAATATGGCGTATGCGTGAGTGTATTTCAGAATGTATGCGTAATATTGCCGCTGCGACTTAAAGTAGTAATAGAGGCATTAGGGTGTGTACCTACTTACATTACTTTTAATCGATATAAATATGTTGTTCAAAACTTGCATTTTTATGTTTCATGTACGGTTCGAATAACTTATTGTAAAGCGTTATTTTCAAAAAGATTATTATGTGGTTTCATTTAGTAACGCAGTACACATTATTCATTAATAGCATAATAATAAAAAATCAACCTTATTCACAATGCCACTAATCCAATAAAACAATTTTTCATAATAATTCCACACTAAGAGTTGATTCTAGAAGCTCGTAGTCCCAGTACGCAGCTATCAACCTTTCGACGAAGCAAACTATCTTTAGTGTACTAATGTAATTCATGTCTTGGTCGTAAAATAGTTCGATTCGGATATTACTTAGTAATAGATCAGCAAATGTGGAAGTGATTTTACGTGTGTACTCTTCAATTAGAGCGATGCGGGGTAAGTGAATTATCGAGAAGTGGTTTGAGCCTTTGAGTCCTAGTTTGGGATACGGAATCTAGAACAACCTGTGGCTCGTTTAAACTTTAAAATCTATCTATACATATAAAACAAAGTCCCGTTTTCTGTCTGGCTGTATATTATCGATTTTCACAAAATCTACTGAACGGATTTTTATGAAATTTGGTATGGAGATAGTTTAATATCCCGGAAAGGTTTTAAGCTACTTTCTACCCCGGGAAAAATAAAGCGGGACTTTTATCCCGGAAGACTTCCTCAGGCGGGCGAAGCCGCGAGCAAAAGCTAGTTTTACAATAAAAACTAGTTTGGATATCTGTTGGAACTGTTGAACCGACTTAGATGTTCGGCTCATAAGGATCATGTCCTGAATTATCAAATAATAATTGTTTGTTTATGTTAATTTCTTATAATATTGGGTCCTTTAGGCTGAACACGTAAATGCTATTAGGACGTCATAATTATACAGACTGATACGAAATCCTATACTTCTCTATATTTTTCTTGGACTTCAACACGTTTAATATTGTTGCAGAGAAATTCCTGTGCCGAGAGAGACAAAAAAGAGGAAAGAGAAACCACCAGACTATCAAAACCTACGTCTCAAATCCAACCATAAAGAAAAAAAACAGCGACACAATACCTCAAAACATATCGAAAAATGTACAAGTCGATCAACATTATAGCACAAAAGGACGAAACAAAGAGCCATCCGAGACAAATTACCGTCGCAGAGACGATGGGATTTGCCTAAACCTCAAAATCTATCAAGCCGATGCCACTCCGGTCGCGAATAACCGATATTGTAGGGTTAACACCATATTGTGAGGGTTTGGCGGTCTTTCATACCTTCGCTGCGTTATTTATTACTAGAGTTATGTAAGAACTGAGATTGAATTTTTAAGAGCGATTATTTCAGCATAATATCCCGCTTTAATAACATTTATATGTAAGACTAGCGTTTGCTAGCGGCTTATTCCGTGTGAATTAGTTTTCCGGGATAAAAGTCCCGCTATATTTCCTGGGATTAAAGTAGCCTACAACCGTCCCGGGGTCTTAAACTATCTCCATACTAAATTTCATAAAAGTCCGTTCTGTAGTATTTGAAAAAATCGATAACATATTTACAGACAAAAAAGGGGACTTTGTAGTATAATATGTACAGATATTAGTAGTACGTAAGTTTTTTTTAACGAATATCTAATTGTTCACCAGATCCTATGCGTCATGTCTCATGACTGTCTTAAAAAGTGGTAACTCCATCTTGAATGAGTTTATCTTTAAATAAAAACACAAATTAAGAACGCCTTCAAACACAACTAAAAAATACAAAATTATTAAACTGGTTACCAATTTTAAAACCGGTGACTGAATAAAATTAAACATTATCTTCATACATTCTTTTATTTATTTAACTAGCTTACCTAGTTTTAATGAGTAAAAAAATACAAGTCGATTCGATAACCAGCTTTTTTGAAGTCGGTTCATAATAATAATAAATACAAATACGGAGAATAATAAATATAAACTTTAATAAAATGAGAATAAACCGGAAAATCCCTTGCCGCTTTTCTTATCAACGTAAACACGACCTCACATCCATATGAAAATCTGGGTGTCCCATTGAAAATTTATACCTATTCTTAAGCATTATAAAGGCAACCTGGATTTTCTACTGCAATAAGACAGATTTCGGTCTACAAGTATTCTTAAATTTATATCTTGGAATAAGATTTACCTTTAATATGTCTAGCAGGTTTATTGTATTAAGCTTGTTAATATTTAGACAGTGTATGGGTAATTAGATAAAATCACAGAATATAATTATAGTATTTGTTACGCGCCGCTATACTAGTCGTTGACATCGGGTGTTTCCGGAAGTATTCGGCTGCGCGGGCAGGCAGGCAAAAGAGAAAAAAAAAAAAAAAATGCGGCGATTCTATTGTTCTCTCTGGTTGCACGTAGTCAAGAAATGTTTAAAATTTTATTCTGTAATTATTTCGCCTAATATAATGTTTAATACTGTAAAAAGAGCGTTTAACATATTATAATAAAAATGATCATAAAAAAAATATTAATCATTCCAATATTATAATGATTTCTTATGTTTACGCGAATGTTCGACATTGAAATAAAACGATTTTTGCGGATTTTATCGCGGTTTTTTATATTTTCTCATTTTATTATTTTCGGATGACCAACATCTCAGTATGCGTCGTGACCCCGAAGGTTCGGGAGAAAACAAAACCTCGGGAGAAAAATTATATTTTAAAAATAACGATAAAAACTGTAAAAATAATTTTATTCCAACGTTTTAATATAATAAATAAAAAAATGTATGATTAGATATTGTTCGAAGTCTTCTAACAGAAGTAAAATTTTAAATTTTATATAGACATCATTTCACTAATAATTGTGGACAATAGGACTTTAAAATAAATTCAATAGACCGTATCAACCTACACATTACTTTTGTCTAACCTTCTAGCCTGTCCAGGTTCATCACCCTCGTCGGAGCCATGCCAAATAGAGATATCTCGGCGATGAGACACTGCCAATCACGAGGTGCATTATACGTCCGCATAGATTAAGGGATTATTGCGTAAGTATCATCAGAGTGCAGCCATTATCTACACCTGTCTATGGCGTGTTATTTTGCAATCAAAATTATTGTTCGAAATGAATAATAATAATAATATTTTTAACAACAACAAAAAATACACAGAGATAATAAGAATTACTTAAGAATTACTTGAAACATTAATTCGCATATCTGAGTTAAGCATTTCAATATTATCAGAGGTCCACAAACTAGGCCATTCCTGTATCTTGAAATACCTATAATGATAGTGTCAAAAACTCATAAGTAGCCGACAAAATAAGAAAAAAAAAAACAAATTGAAATCATACAAATATTCTAAAAAAAAAACAAATTGAAATCATACAAATATTCTAAAAAAAAAAACAAAGTAAAATCTACAAACTATTTATAAAAAAAAAACTACACATACCTCGCAAACGTAGTTACTTGGACAATGATATAATTCGGAATTTAAATTATTAGATATTTTTATACACATACTTTCGTAAGGATTTAGCTGTTTTACAAAAAACAAAAAAATACAATAAATTACAAAAAAAATACAATACATTTTTCATTATAGAGGTCGATATGCGCGACGGGTCGTAAAAACTATGCCAAAGCGTTTTTGCAAGGTGCATGAAAATTTTTCGGCGACCCCAAATAGGAGTTGGATAATAGTAGGTACAAAATAACGTACCTACTTTGGAGCGACCCATAATACTTAATTCATGTAAACTAACAATCACAGACGGAAGTCACAATACAGTTTGAATATAAAATATATATCAGGCCTGTATTATATACTGTCTCACTATTGGGCACGGCCTCTACTACTGAAAGTGATTAGGCCTTAGTCCACCACGCTGGCCCAGTGCGGATTGGTAGACTTCACACACCTTCGAAATTCTTATAGAGAACTTCTCAGGTGTGCAGGTTTCCTCACGATGGATTCCTTCACAGTTAAAGCAAGCGAATAAAGCCGAGGAGTTTATTTGTTTAAATGCACTAATCTCAGGAATTAATATACCGATTTTGATTTTATTGTCACTTATATGAAGCTACATTACTGAGTAATATAAGCTACTTTTATTGTAGGAAAATATTTATCCTCCTCAAAAATCTATAAACAGAGTACCAAACGTCAAAATAACCTCACAAATCCGCCGCAAGCACCTCAAGCAAACAACTCATTACTAGCATTCAGTAAGTGCAAAATTATCTGATAAATACATTCAGTATATAAAATAATCGCTATCCAAAGTGAACGTTGATTTATGCCTTCGGCCCATTAAACGCGATTTAACTGAAAAAGGCTCGGAGCTTTTAAAACTGACCCGCGACGGATTGCAATCAATTGATGCAATGAAAATATTTGCATCGGCAGTAATGTCCACTTTGTTGTACGAATTTCGTTCATTATTGACAGTTGCCTTTATATTTTAACATGAATTTTGTTTTATTGCATTAAGGCATTTAATAATCAATAATTTTATTGATGCGGGACAATGTTTCATATTGTTGCGAGTTACGCTGATTGTGTTGCAGGAACATATTTCAGGTGTAAATAGTTCAGTAATATTAAGCACTTTAATATTATTCGATCTTGTACATTACAAAAAGCAAAATAATCCATAAATCATCCGTGAAAATGGCCCCGAATTCGCCCAAAAAAACAACAATTTTAATCTCTGTTTATAAAACCAATTTGAGCGCATTATGGAATCATATAGCTGTCTCCCTCGCACGCGCATACTATTAAGATGGTGACGTCACAATACAAGTCGACCATTGTTCCAGATTTGAAATGGTAAACTTTATACCTATAACTACACTTCAATACCTACAACTATATTCTTTTACGATATTTGTATACTAGAAAATTGAATTGTATCTATAAACGATCGCGCATCGTGCAAGACATTTTGTTGATGACTAAAAGCCAACACGGGAGCGACAAGCACGTATCCTTTATTGTTATTAGTTTACGTACTATTTTAGCACTATTGATTCAAACAAAGTCATCGCATTAGATACTGCACGGATATTTAAATTTTAAATGGAACTAAATAGAATAACTCAAGAGATAGTTTCTTAGTTAAAACTCACATAATAGTAATAATTATTATTTCTTCAACAATATGGACAAAACGTAGTTTTTTTGACTCTACGGAAAATTATCTCTAAATAGAATCACGCTTAAAGCCTAATCCCAATAGTTATACCTAAAGATAGTGACAGAATGCTTACATCACAATTAATTTATTTTGAGAACCTTTTAGATATTCTCTCCAAGATTACTACCGTAAGTATAAATGTAGTTTGTATGAAATATACAAGATTAATTTTTGTATACCATAACAGCCAAATTAGATTTTAGTATAAAACATCACATAAAAATACAAAAATAATAATAACAATGAAAACTCACGCGGGATTGATAGATCAAGTACACCGTCCGCGCCGCCACAGGGAACGAGCGGGACATGTGCGGGGCCGCGGGGCGGGGAAGGGAGTGCTTGTAACGGTCGACTGTAGTAGTAGGTATCAGTGAGCGACCGACATGCGCCGGATTTTTATTAATAGGAAAGGTAAGCTTGACGAATTTTTAATATATTTTTGGGATAAAATATAACATAATATGTTAAAAATCTGGGCAATGGATTGTGCTACTGATATAATTATGAACAAACTAATTTGGAGTTTGTAACCTACTAAAAATAATGTTGAATATATACATACAGAATAACACCACACACATTATTAGGATCCTACTCCACTTACCATAAGGACAGTAGGGTCACTGTCCCTAGACCGTATAAAAAAAACACAGTTTTCCACAAGTTAACTTTTACGCCAAATACAATTTATAAACGACATATTTATTTGCATTGCTATAACAAAGATTTTGATTACATTTTACTAATTACATCAGTGATATTAATTACGACACGGAAGCGCTTTTCCCCATATTCAGACCTCTTGACATAAAAGGACCCTATTAACGTAGGTTAATACGTCATGTTTACGTCATTAGGAGGAAATCTTACCTTCCCTTCCTTTATTAATGATAGGATCCCGTTTCCTTGTTCATCGTTTAGAATATCAACAGTTTTTGGGAAGCATAAGCCTTCCTTTTTTCTAAGAAAAATATCGTTATGAAATCTGCTTAATAAAAAATTTAATTCTAATAAATTCTAACGATTGCGGACATGTTTTGATATTTGTTAAAAAAACATAAAAGAATTGAGATAGAATTATGTGAACATGTTATTATATTTGTTAAAAAATAAACCACTGATAAGATTTAGATGAAATTGACTATAGATAGATAATGGCTTACAATAATATAGGCTACCTTTATATCGGGAAAGTTGTCAGTAAGACCTTTATATTGTAAAAGGTATATTCGCGAACGGAGCCATGTGCAATCCCTAAGGCTTCATAAAATCGAAGCTGTTGTAAGTATATTAATTTGTATAGTTTGCAGTTAGTAGGTAATAGATAAAATGAGTACTCTATGATAAAATTAGGCCTTCGTAATACTAATCTATGCTAAGTGGCACTCTGTGTTGGAGTAAGCAAGATGGAGCATCTTATAGCTATGGAGGATGTACCGGTGTTTAGCTTTTATGTATAGTATAGTTAGGTATAGTTAGTTTATAAGAATGCTCGTCATGTTGTGTTTGTTCATCGTTATATTTCATTGTCCTTTTTTTTCTTTTTGAACTTGTATGTTTTGTGTGTGTTGTGTGCAATAAATTCTTATTATTATTATTATTTATCATCATCATCAGCCGCAGGATATTCACAGCTGTACATGGACCTCCTCAAAGATTTCAAGATCAATCCATGGAAGCGGCCCGCATCCAGCTAATATACGAATATATGAATCAACTTTTCAAATTAAATCCTAATATATCTTGACTAGTCATTTAATTTAGCCGGTTCATTAAAACACAAACTATTCCCTTAAATTATATTCATACATCACAAATAGCTGGGAAGTTAGTTGGCAGTTTGTCATGAGTATAGAGGCCATGAAACTTAATCCGCCCTCAGTATATTATGGACCCCTAGTAACATACGTTAGCACTTAGCAACTACTTTTAAGCTACAATTATTTCTTGTCATAACTTTTTGTTACGTAGTTTTGTAATATCTTTGAACTAACTTTAACTCGCAGCTCTGGGCGCGAAAGTTATTTCTTGAAGTAGAGTAAAAGTCGTGTTGTGCACATTTCAGAGATATATTTTTAAATTGATTATTTGTTTAGGGTTTTAGTCCACAAGAACATGTCAACCCTATTGTATCATACAGTAGAAATTACACAGATTGAGAAATAGACTTACAGCCTACACATCTAGAAGATGGTCGCTAAATTACAGAGCTCCTTTGCCACATCAGTCCTCGGGCACGACAGGATGGATGAATCAAACCTACTTCCAATTTATTAAATTTTACATTTCAGAGATGAACTAATAATACCAGCCCTGTATTATGTACTGCTCATTGCTGGACACGGGCCTAGATAGGATTTAGACCTTAGTCCACTGCGCTGACCTAGTGCAGGTTGGCAAACTACACATAACTGAGAGGGATGAGATAGATACATATCGAATAGCGACCTCCCTTTCCCACTTATAAAGTACAAGTAAAAAGTATCACTGTAATTTAGCGAAAATTATATTATACACTATATATCCATTTGAACAAAAAAAAGTATACATAATTACGGAATTGGTATGTGGGGTTTTCAGACCTGTAGGTACATTCTCTATATTTTTTTTCACCGTTAAAGCAAACGATAGCAATACGCACGTAACTTCGAAAAGTTAGAGGTTTGCCTTGGGTTTTATACTCCTATTTCTAAACCACAACTTCAAAAACCTTAGAATATTAGCAACACAGTTTAAAACGATGTCATACAAGTTTATTAATACTGGTGACGGTCTAATTTCGAAAGTAGAGTTTAATATATTTGTAAAACATGTTATACATCATTTTTATTCTGCACTCCCTCCATGAAGGATAAATAAGTTTAATCTCTCACACTGCTCCGTGAGCGCAATGTGCTTAAAAAGGCATACAAATTTTTTTCTTCACGTATCTATACTATTATATAAAGCTGAAGAGTTTGTTTGTTTGTTTGAACGCGCTAATCTCAGGAACTACCAGTCCAAACTGAAAAAATATTTTTGCGTTGGATAGCCCTTTGTTCGTGGAGTGCGATAGGCTATATATCATCACGCTATACCCAATAGGAGCGGAGCAGTAATGGCTAATCTCAGGAACTACCGGTCCAAACTGAAAAATTATTTTTGCGTTGAATAGCCCTTTGATTGTGGAGTGCTATAGGCTGTATATCATCACGCTATGACCAATAGGAGCGGAGCAGTAATGAAACATGTTGCAAAAACGGGGACAATTTATTAGTTTTGAGAGTTTCCGTTGCGTGCGCTGCGTAAACGGTTAAAGTTATGCAACAATGATGTATGACGGGATTGTTCCTCTTAAAAAGTTCTAAAAAATATATTATAAAACGAAGTCCTCCACTGCATCTGTCTGCTTGAACGTGTTAAACTCAAAACTACCCAACGTATTAAGATGAAATTTGGTATGGAGACAGTTTGAGACCCTGGGAAGAACATAGGCTCCCGGGAAACTACTACTTTTATAACGGAAAACTTGAGCCTGAAAAACTTTATAACGCAGGCGGAGCCGCGGGCAAAAGCTAGTTAATATAATATACGTAGATTATGTTCAGGCATAACTGGAGAAAATTATTAATCAGTAATGAAAAAAAAACTTATTACGTACTTTCCAAAAACCTTTTTCTCTTGAAACATAAACAACGCACTCAACATATCTCTAGCGACATGTTTATGGGTAGTAGTGAACCTTCAACCACACAAGCTCATGTTACGAAAACACAAAAACCATCTCTATAATAAACCGAATACAATTTATTTCACTTCGCAAGTTCAGTGCAAAGCCGGGACATGCAAGTGCATGTTTATCCTCAAACTTTCCGATATTCAATCCCTGCTATTTAGAAGTTCAGTTGCTAAGTCCTCGCGAGGGGGCTCACCTAGCACACTCTGGTGTCACGAATTCAGATGTTACACTGAACTAGGAACTTTATCTACAAGTTGAAAGCTAGATTATCCCTTAGCATACGCATGAGTTGTTTCACGTGTATTCCAGATGATAAATTTTGGAATTCACGGGCGTTCGTTCGGACTGATTTATTGGTTAGATATTACGTTGGAGTGTAGGTTGGTTTGTGTTTGACGCCTAAACTGGATTTTGGGTAGGGTAAATGTTATTAACATTAATTAAAATAGATTTTAAAAGTGACCTATGTAGAATTCGAGAATAACGGGAAATAATATTCAGAGTTTCTTCTCTTGAATTACATTTATTTACAAACTGAAATTACACTTAAAACAAAACATTAGACAAAGAAAAACCTACCAGCCAGCACTACTACAAGTTATTCACTTTTCGATGCTTTTAATAGAAGATCTATGGAGTGCATAATGCATACAAACAATAGTTTTACGATTCTTTTGACTTATATGTCACTATTTTGAAATCATTTTAGCTTATATGTGGTGCACCCTGATGGCAAATAAAGTAGCCTTCGGAATTCCATTAACTTAAATTTTATCCAAGAAATTATTGTCATAACAAATGTGCCAGCCATTACACAAAAAAGACTTAAAAATTTGGTAATATTTAACTAGATATTACTAATCTCCATACTTATTACATCAACTGATCAAATTCGTATAAGCATATTATATGTAATATAATAATACCATAACCTGAACTTAAAAGGGCCACAATTCTATTAATTAAGTAATTTTTAGAAATTTTGCTTGGAAAAATAAGGCCTGACCTGAGTTATTTTGTAGAAAAATGTTTGACGCAATTCGCACCCGTATGTCATGAACCAGCGGTGTGAGTAAACATACAAAATTCTCTTTTCCACCTAAACTAGTCGTTTTGAGTATTTTTAGATTTTTTTTTGAATTTTGGAATGTTTGAGAATATTGTGGAAATATATCTCACTAAATATATCGAGACTTGTTTTGATGTTGTCAAATACATTTAGTTTCGTGTTCTTTTTGGGAAAGAAAGGCATTTCGATCCACTAGCCTTCTAAATGCCGCGTCCAATAACCCGGTATGGCAATCTTTGGAGGAGGCCCATGTTCATCAGTGAACTTCCTGCGGCTGATGATGATGATGATCCTTCTAGAGAAGTATTGAAGGCTGCTATGATTTTATGAATAAAAAGGCTTCAACCACTTAGTGGAAGATGAGAATTATAAACAGGGGCCTTATTCTCTATCCCGCACGTTATTTTGACAGTGCGTAACAAGCACGTAACACAACGCATCATGTTTAGGACTATAGAAATTTGGCTTACAGAATACCATTCCACGCACATTTCTCGAAGATAACATGACACGGCCGCGTTACGCGTTTACACTATCATACAGAATAAGGGCCCAGATACATATACAATACGAGGCATGCATTATTATATAATTATCGATTTTGAAGAACAATGCCTGGTCAACATTACTTCAAAGTATATCGTCGCTGTCATATCAAAATGTCGAATGTTTAAATACCCTCTTTCAGAAAACACATTTTTTTATAGTACCATGTAAATAGTTTTTTTTTTGCAATTGACTTTTTGCTGCGTCTATTCAAACAGAACATCCTTAAATACAAATTGTAGCTAGTACATGATTTTTTTTATAGTACTATGTTCATTTTTTTCCGAAAAAACTTTTTACTTTTCCTATTTAACCAAAACATACTTAAAAACAAATTGCAACACATGGAATTTTTTAAACATATTACCGTTTGCATATTTTTTTTACGACCAAACATACCTTATTATGATATACCAGCAACAACATATTATATATATGTCCGTTTGCATTATTCCTTATAAAAACTAAACACAACGTTTTGATATGACAGCAACAATATTACTTCTATGTTCTAAGTTTATTACACCTATTCAAAACCCCTGTATAAAGTCTATAACTCGTGTTGTGCAAAGTTCGACAGATTGACATGTTCATTAACATGTCGTAAGCGTTTATAAAGGGTAATGTAATTGAATTTGTGATATTAAGATTCTATGAAAATTCTTCGTCTATTAAATAATGTTACGTAATGTTACAAGCAGGTGAGCTTTATTTATTTAGTTAATTAGATCAACCATCAATTCACAATTATATTATATGATTATAATAATAATATCAGCCCTATTGCCTACGACGCTGGCCTAGTGCATTCTGGTAGACTACACAGACCCTCAAATTCCTATAGAGAACTTCTCAAGTATGCAGGTTTCGGCATGATGTTTGTTTTTGTTGACAAAATGTTTTATTTATACTAGATGTAGAATTTCTTTTATAAAAGTACATTTCTTATTAAAATGTATAAAAGAATGCACAGACTCCTTAATGACTTCAAAAGCCACTTTAGACCGACACCTAGGTCGACGCGTAATGCTTTCCCATACAAAGATTTTGCCGGTTTCTTCGGGCCTATTTTATTTGACATCCTTATTTCTTAAGTTATAAAGTTGATTTTAAACGCAAATTTAATATCATTCAATTGTATTCTAGGTTTGATTTCTAGGTTCGGGGCGTAAGTTTGTCGCGTTTTGGGATTAGTTTGTGTATCTCCGATTTCAAATAGGCCGGCATAATTGTGTGGAGGAATAATCTGGTCGTAAACTGAAAAATAAACTGGTGGTAGGTCTGTCATATGTGAGAGTCCACCTAAGTAGGTACCACCGCAATGTCTATTTCTGCCGCTAAGTAGCAGTGTGTAGTCACTGTTGTGTTCCTGTTTAAAGGTCATTGTAGCCAGTGTAACTACTGGACATAATAATACTTATCTCATGTCTCAGGATGGCGAGCGCAGTGAAATACCAAACAATACTTTATAATTCAAGGTGTTGGATGGTGTTTCTACTGTTTATCGGTCGTATCGCTTACCATCAGGCGAACGGCAATCTCGTCTCCTCATTCAAAGCAAAAAAAAATCATCACTCGTCAGTTTACATTGTCTGGATATCTTGTTAGATTCATAGATAAAAAAAGTTTATTTTAGCTACAATTGACAAGTACATATCCATTTGTGAAATATTGCTTTGCTCCAAGGAGCAAGATGCGGGTAATTCTGCTGGTACCTGGTATGACGTATCTATACAGTTCTTAATAAATATTGTGCTACTCCAAGTGGCATGTTTCAAATGCATGGTTACTTTACTGCATCTGTAAAAAAGTGAGTTATTATATACAAAGATGAAAGATTGAAGTATAAGATGTGCGCAGTTTGATGCGAGTTTAGTAATTATCCCTCTCAGTAGTAGAGGAGGCCCGTGCTCAACAGTGGGCAAGTATATAATACAGGGCTGATATTATTATTATTATTATTAGTAATTAAAAGTTCTAAAAGGTTTTGCTGTTTACGTGCAACGTTGAAACTTACCCTTATTGGAGTGTACTTGTTTTGTCATTAAAATAAAATGCTTCATTTATCACATAGGTGAACATGGTTGCGTTCATGATAAGTCAAGGTACATATCAATATTTAAATATTACTTAAATTAAGTTGCTTATATAGCAGATATTTTATATTGGACATACAATAAAGTAAACAAAGAAGCCAGCTCGGGCTGGCAGGAAAGAAGAAATAAAAAATATGAATAAAATCTTAATAAAGATAAAATTAAAACTTGTTTTATTTCGTGATAGGTTCGCAAAAGGATTAGATATAAAAATCAACAAATAATACATGCACGAGTTGATCTTCCTTCTAAAAATACGTATACAAAAATTTGCATTTTCGTCTCCACATACATTTTATCCACGACCTGATTTCTACTTCGAGTACATTCTAGACGGCCGCGGGTTGCCGCTGTTAATTCGATTTCACATTGAGTCTACTATTCAGGTCACTTGCTTAAACCGTAAATAGAACCTTATTCCCGTCCAAATGTCTTGTTTAATTTTTAAAACGTTATAGAACTGGATTTGATTTCATTTTAGCGGTTTAAGAAGGTATTCTCCTATTTTAGATTGACGAGGGCTATGCATTATTAATATTTTATGCATATTAAGTAATCATTATTTTAAGATTATTAATTTTAATAATAGCACGCAATTATTACCCTTCAATTTCTGGTATCAATATTTTAGCTAAGCAAACGTAAAAAGCAGCGATTGCCTACTTGTGAGTAGATCGTACTGCCGAGACGAATATACGCAGTCATATCTAAGGGCATGCACCCCTGACTTTTTAAAAGGGCGAAGAAAGACAAACCTGCATAACTGTTCTCTATAATAATTTTGAGGATATAGATCCACCACACCGTTCTAGGACAGCTTGGTGGACTAAGGCTTAATCCCTCAGTAGTAGAGGAGGCCCGTGCTCAGCAGTGGAACTAAATAATACAGGGCTGATATGATTTGTAAAATTTGAATACCACATACTGTATATTTAAAAGTATACACATCGAACAGAACCTCCTCCTTTTTTAAAGTCGGTTAAAAATAACACGCTGCTTCTGAAAAAAGCGTATAGCATGAAAAATTTTCAATTTCCAATAATAAGACAATGTACCCGGTAACCACTCGGGTTCCGGATATAAAAACCCGTGTATCCACTCAAGGGTCCGGGCACCGTATTTGTCACGTAAAACCAATATTTCCGCTGGGACCGACCTTCAAAATAAGGCTCCTGAATTTTCACCAAAGGAAAAGATAAGGACTTTTTCTATGCAGAGTGTAAATAACGATTTTCATAGGTTGTAACGTGAAAACATAAATTGTACTGGATGTGGCTTTACGATCTATGTGTTTTACGATTTAATACGGGGTAGTATTGTGGGAAACCTTGTTTCATATTTATTAGGGATGTAAGGAATCGTATATTTTTCTGGGATTGGCTCATTTCACCTAAATTTAGTGTCATCTGAGATTCTGTCGATTCTAAAACTGCTTGGGGTCCTATATTTCATAATAAGTTCTTGCGGATAAATTTGTAGATCTGGGATTTAAATATGAACTTTAACTCATATTTTTAGTTGCCACATCTGGTAATATCTATACTAATATTATAAAGCTAAAAAGTTTATTACAACGCGGTAATCTCGGGAACTACTAAACTGATATTGTTTTTTTTTTTAACTAATAAGAAACTCCATTACTCCTGATTTCTAAAGGTCGCTACTATTTGGGGAAAATATTTATCCCAGAAAACCTTTTAGTGGAGCCACGTAAGCGGAGCCGCATGCAAAAGTTGGTATTACTATATAAAGGACGAGACATACGTTTCTTGAGCGTTACAAGTCTAGTATATAGCAGTGGCGAAGCGTCCATACAAGCCGATTCCCACCGGCTTCCCTTTTAGGTTTTCGGTGATACTAAACAATATATTTAATAGGCAAATATAAATTTACAACATATCAGACAATGGACAATAATTATAATAGCTTAACTTATTAATTATAATTGATAACTTAATAATGACATCTATCGGCGATTAGCCCGTTGTTTGTTAATTTAATCGATATCAATTACTTATTTTAAATGACGTTAGATGGCGCACCTTGTATTTAGTTCCCCAGAAATTCCGTTACCTAAGTGAAATTGTGACGCCACAGGCAAAGGTAACCCGCTGTCAAGCGGCTTAATGTCGTAGTATGTTTTTTAATATAGATGGCAGCACTTTCTATGACTTTCTATGCCAGTGTTTGTCGAAATCGCGCGCAAGATATGGGCAAAGGTAACCCGAGCTAGTTCGGCTTCACGTTAACCGACTTTGTATAGTTGTCGCTTTTTACGTCCTTCAAACGTCATAATTTATTATGCTACCAAGTTGCGGTGTTTGTAAATTATCATATTCATTTTATTTTTTGATAGTTATGTGATAGTTACCAGCGCTTTGTTTATTTAGAAACTACAAATAAAAGTGTATTATAATGAAAATAACTACCTGTGATCAGTTTAATGTCTACCTTTACGTAAGTATATTATAAGTCGGTGATTTCACATATCGATGGCTCCTACGTATATAATCGTATGTTTGTTTTGCACTTTTTTCAGGACAGAGCTTTAAAGGTGTTTTCTGGCACCGTATCGTTAATTTTAACCCTTTTATTTTGAAATTTAATCTATGCATAGATGATCTAGGGAGGCACAATATAGAGTAGGAATAAAATATTAATTATTTGTAGTTTTTAAATATTGCAGTTACGATGATTTCTGTCGGAAATGCATATGGTAAAAAAATAGTAAGTGCTACTTACGATTTTTTACGCCTGCTTAAATTTTAATAGAAATATCGTATATAAAAGTTACGGTAGTATACAATGATCTTATTAAAGTAAAATTAAGACGTAACACATACATGCCATAATTAACTGCGTACATTGTAAACTTACTTGATTAGTGTATGTGATGATTAGGTGATCAAAAATGTATTTATATTATAATATTATATTAAATAAGCCGGATTTTTAATATAATAGTTTAATAGTTAAAATAGGTTTAAATAAAAACAGTAAATTTTACCTTAAGTTATATTTATTATAAAGTATTTAGGTGGGTCCTATTCTTATACACTAATAAATAGCCAAAGATAATTATGAAATGAACACACAATTTCTCCTTTTTTTCTGGGTATACAAGTTGAAATGTATGTAACCAATGTATAGGTAATTTTTTTATCTACGTACATGCCACAAGGAACTAAATGTTATCTTAAATAAACAAAGTGACCCATTCATTACCCTTAATTTTCTAGAATCACAATGACATCTAGATATAAAAGTTTAATTTATATACTAGATATTTATTATGTATAGATTGGCTGTATTATAATTGAGCATCAGAATTTATGTAATAATCTTTTTATTAATTAGGTTTTAACAGTCGTTATGAGAAAGATTTAGTAGGTAACTTTCATGAAGAACATTAACCCGTGAAAGTAGTAATAATGGCTATCTAAAATCATTTAAAAGCTTATTGAATATCATATAAAAAAACATAATATAATAAACTCTTTTTGCCAGTAAGTTATGAGTACTCTGCGTGCTCTTTATCGTTTGAAAAACTTTCTCCATAGCAAAACTAAGGCAATGCTTGTGTAATCCCTTATCTTTTCTATAATTGACTACGGTGATGCGTGCTATTTTGATTTGAATGCAGACTAATTCAATGAACTTGACTGCCTCCGGAATAACTGCATTCGATTCATTTTGAATCTCCGTAAATATGGCCATGTGTCTTCCTACCGCTCACAGTTGAAATGGCTGCCCATACGTCAACGCCGTTCTTTGCGGGCACTCACTATACTTTCTCTATACTTTCACATCCCAAGTCTCCTTCCTAATTACCTTCTCAATTCCAGTACCTAAGTAGTACTCATAATAAAAACCTTCGCTCCTCATCTTCTAGTTAAGTGTCCCTCTCACAGTTTCGACTTTACTCACCTCTTTCTTTGCAAATCAATCCATTTTACTCCGGAATGCACTCTCACTCGATATTAGGACGACCATGAATCGTTTTGCATCCAAAGCTAAGGTTCGTGTAGTTATATTTTTATTTATAACATTTTTAACATTTAACATTTATTTTATTATTTTTAACAGTTTTTATTCATCCCATATTATATATTTTTTACACTTATCTTTATTGCCTTCATGACTCCATCACACAAAGGTTAACTGGTAAAGAATGCCCTTTACACATTTTACGTATATAAAGTGTAAAATAAAAATTAAATAATAATTACATAGATCATTTTAAGTGTCAAGGATTAGTATCACATGATTTACTGTACTTAAGATAATCTTAAAATCAAGAATAAAAGAGATCTCGTAACCGTCATAAGGAACAATCGGTATCTTCTATAACGGTTTGAGAATATAATGATGTCTTATTCTGAATCCTTCTCATAAGTCTCTCTTTCGATATCGAGAGAATGAAGGTTCTAATGAAAGGCCTTTGTAAAAACTGTGGTGAATTTTTAAAATGACACCACTAGTACAAAGACTAATCAAATCATTTTTTTCGCTTAAGTATGGCCAATGAATTGTAGTAAATTGGATTTACAGAAACGTTGTTTTGTTGTCGACGCCGGGTATTCATTTTCGTCACAATTTTCATACAGTCTAAGGTGGTTTGGGCATTTGAAGAGAATGGATGATAAGAGACTGACAAAGACGGTCTATAAGGCGAATGTGGATGGAAGAGCTGATAGGGGTCGACCGCACCGTACCTTTGAATGTCAGATATCTGACATTCTTAGTATAGGTCAGGTCAAAAGTACCCGGAACCGGCGGGAAGTCATGAAAAGATTGATGAAGGTGGAGAAAGCGAGAGAAGTATGTCAGCATCTTTCAAAATGGCAATCCATAGTCTCTCTCTACCCCTATGGGTAGAATTATGGTATCAACAATTGTCATATACTTCTGTTCATCAGTCATATTTATGTAGAATGATATTAGGGCTAGTAGTTTTAATTCTTTAATCTTAGACCACTGAACAGTATTACTCTGCAAAATTTTTCACCAATTTTTATCTTGTAGCATCAACTTAAAATCAAGAAAATTTACATGATTCATCTCATTTACTTTGTATGGGGAAAAACAATCACCATGCAAAATCCATCAATAGTAAAATAATAATAATAATACCGAATTTTTAAATAACCTCATAGATAATATCACAAGTAGTTAAAGTCGTTAATGTTGGTGATATACTTTCAAAATCTTCGCCCAAGAGTTCAGAAAGGGCTAAAATTTCAATAAGGTCGGCTCTGGCTGGTAACGGAGAGACTGAAACATTAAAAAACTGACATAAGACAGCATTATTTTTGTTGAGTTCCATGTATACTATTGTATTGATAGTTACGATAAGAGATAGAGCGACGTAAATTATATTAAGTTATAAATACGATAGTAAACACTTTTGTGCGAACTAAGTAAAATATTGCATGTATTAGATACGATAAATAACTTTCGATAATGATCGACGTAAAAAATTATGTGTTACATGCGATATAATTTTAAAAACAAAAACAACGTACATAATCGTATGTGCTACTAACCATATTCTTACTTAATTTGATTAATAAGCATTACTAAAAATTGTATTTTATAATAAACTGCGTAAATATTACAAATATAATTCAAAAGACTTACCCAATAGCCTGTTTTCAGTGTAATTGTTTGAAATGCAATGATCCTCTTCATTTTTATTTACAACGTTACAAACATTGTCGTCATTTTAAACCAATCCTCAAGCAAATAACACAGAGTTTTTGTGTTCGTGAATATTTCTTGATAGGTAGAAATATGTAATTACATATTTCTAGTAGAACCAATCAATAATGCTCACATCGAGTTAAACTAATATTTTAGGTTCGAACATGCGTATGCTCAACGTATCGAACGGTAAATGATACATACGACGCGCGACGCTTGACCCTTCTCCCCCGTAAAATGTGGCCAAAGTAAATACGATCAGTTACGTCGCATGCAAAAACAACATACGATAGAAAACGGAAATCTAAAATACTTAATTTTCAATATTTGACTTTCAAATTTACACAGTTTATGGAACTCATCTAGTTCATTTAGAAAACACAAAAAAGTGAAAACAGCAAAATTGTGGGATACGATTATATACGTAGGAGCCATCGATATTAGTATTTAGATGGTAAAATATTTGAAGAAGATCTGAAAGTTTTTGATTTTAGACACAAAATGTTTGTTGGAAGAAAATAAATATGATATTATACTGAATTAAAAGTAGCACCACGATACAATCAAAAGTTAACGAATAACCTTTCTTGATTATAATTTAAATTGATAATTATATAAGTTTATCATGTAGGTAGACTTAAACTGTTGGTCTGTTTGGCGATCATGATACCTATTTCTATTACATTTATAGTTTTATTTTGAAAATAAACAGATACTTTTAATGTAGTGTGGTTATAATTTTAATACTTACTTTTGTTGCTGTTATAACTAATTAATAGGTAAGTACTTATATTTTGATTAATGGATCGAGAATTATCTTCGTTTATTGTTCGATTTTATGAATGTTTCAATTATTTACGCATAATAAGTAATTTAGTATGTATGTCAACGTTTGTTGATTTCGAATCAAGACTAATCCGTTGTCTTAGTTTTTGTTTGCCGATAAATTGCCCCGATATCTTAACTGACGCCAATTTTTTTTACACCGGGTTACCTTTTGAAAAATTTCACCCTTCGCCACTGGTATATAGTTTTATTTCAATGTCTAACATTCGTGTAAACTTCGTCCGCGTGAATGAGTTTTCCGGGATAAAAGTCCCGCTATATATTTTCCTGGGATAAAAAGTAGCGTATAACCTTCCCAGGGTCTTAAACTATTTCTATACTAAATTTCATAAAACTCCGTTCAGTAGATTTTGAGAAAATCGATAACATACAGACAGACAGGACGATATAGAATAGAATTCGTGATGGCAAATGAATCAATGACGTTCGTAAACAACCTACCTGAAAAATTGTGACAAGATCATTGACTTGAAGATTTTTAATTTTGTGATGACATATCATAAGTACTTTTTTAGTGATTACGTGGTTAATAAATAATTCTAAATAGCATATTCATTTTATTTTAATTAAAACAGACAGATCTAAAAACAGAAATTTCTAAAAAGTCTCACAAACTTCCATCTAAATCATTCCGTGTAATCTAAAGCATCCATTAAACTGTAATCGTAATATCAAAATCAAAATTAACGCAAAACTTTTATCTAAAAGTTGACGGGAGAAAGTTTCACTCAGTAGGTACCCAATTTGAATTTCATGAATGTTAAGCGACGGAACTCTACTGTCTTACACACGCGTTGTCTTTCGCCAACCACTTGTTCATTAAAATTGTATTAAGAAAATTTTAAGGAACGGATCGATCTTCGAATTTTCGTCATTGCTAGAAATTACATTAAACAAAGTTTTTCAATAATATTAATATTTAATTAAAGCAAATTAAATAAATTGTGGATTATTCTCGACCATAACATTTAAAAAGTACAAATGAAACTAATAATAATTTAACGTATTTTTAACGTCAATTTAATTTAAATATAGAAAGTTTTTTTTTACTTATTTTATACAAGCCAGAATCCTTTTCCACGCTGGAACAACATTTATGAACGACTATTTTTTTGCTTTCGCTGCCGAAGCGTGCGGTTTGTTGGCGGTGTTAGTTTATTCCAAACTGGGTTTTAGTTTCGCGACCGCGATACGAACGGTGGCGGATCCAATACGTTTTTTGGCAACCACTAGAATTGAATGGGCGTACGTGGTAATAGTGATAGGGAATCTGCAAGCCTTCGCCGATGGTCTCTGTCGTTTTTTATGTATGGCTTTTAGTAATAAATCTTGAATTCGTAGCTCGAAAAAGTTATTGCAGTCTAGCTGTTTTTGGTAATGTCCGTCATGTCTTCTTGTTAAACTGTAGCCATGAAACCAACCAATATTAAATCAGTGTGTTGTAGTTTTAAAGAATTATTGTATCGGATTGATTTGTGTTCTTTAATATTAGTCAAAGTAGACAAACTAGTATTTTTATAAAATGTCTACAGTCGTACATAAATAATACTCTATACGAACAAAAACTCAACAATATTAATAAATAATAAATCGCACGTAAACAATATAAATTATTAGGGCAGATAGCCATAACAAAGAAAAATCATCCGCATGCAAAAGAAAAATAAGCCTGAACAATGTCGCATAAACTCTGAGACTCCCCTGGCAACGACTTCCTACAGCGTGACGTATTACCCCATTACGGGCCTAATCCCCTGGACTTTCACACACACGTTATCAAGCTTAGTGGAAATTTAATACTTATAGTCTTCAAACATACACAGCGGGGTATGCTTTTAATAAATTGGCGCACTGAAAACGGGTCTGGCACAAAATGGGGTGAATTTTAAAATAACGTTCCACGTAGGTTGCTTTAACACATTTTCTATAATGGACATATTGACATTTTGTGTTCCGTTTTCGAAATTTAAAATGAATACTATTTTAAGGCGGTGAGAATGTTTCGTTTTGTTATGTACGAATTATTTTTGTGTTTTTAAAATGTATTTTCATCCAAACGTAACGTTTAGTATGGTGCCAAGCCTCCAGCGGCGAAAGGGAAAATTTTTCGAAAGGAAATATACTAATATATATAAATGCGGTTTGCAAATTGTTCTAATGATAATTAAATTCTACATAAGGGAAGCCAGTAGGTATCTTTCGCCAATGCAAGTATCACTTATGACCTTTTCACAGTAAAAAATATCGGAACCCAAGTAGAGGCAACACTCAGATTCACATGACTTAACTCTACCATTCTAGATATTGGTCGTAAAGTAAATGGGTGGTAAATATCCTTGAATGTTTATTTAACTATTGCATGTCACTTTGTTAAAGATCAGTGACTTATTTTCTAAAGTCCAGGGGAGAGTTTGTATGCATGCGATATGTCCAAGCTATAATTTCATAAAGTTATAAAATTCAATCGTAAATAAATTCAAAATATTGTTGGGACAATATTAAAAATCTTGATATAGAAAAAGAAAGTAGATATTATTATGAAATCAAACGCCCCTATTGTTGTGTCCTCTCCATCCCTATTGAGTAATAAAATCTTCGTGAAAGCTAGAGTGACTGCATGACAAAGAGTTTCACTTCTTTTTTATTATAAAACTAGTATTTGCTTGAGGCTTCGGTCGCTTTAATTTCCGACAGCGATATAAAAATAAGGGTTAAATTGATCATCAGAAGTTTAAAAATTACGTAGACAGTAACAACCGACTATTTTGATTTAAGTCTTGCTTAATTCAATAATTATATGCTATGTTAACATTTAATTTTATGAGCGGCGATAGCTTAGTTGGTTGTGGAACGGACTGTCGAGACGAATGTCCGCAGGTTCAAATCCCAAGGGCACACACCTCTGATTTTTCTAAAAATGATGTGTGTATTCTTTGTGAATTATCGTTTGCTTTAACGGTGAAGGAAAGCATCGTAAGGAAACCTGCACATCTGAGAAGTTCTCAATAGGATTTTCGAAGGTGTGTGAAGTCTACCAATCCGCACTAGGCCAGCGTGGTGGACTAAGGTCTAATCCCTGTCAGTAGTAGAGGAGGCCCGTGCTCAGCAGTGGGCAAGTATATAATACACGGCTGATATTATTATTAACATTTAATGATAGTATGTTTTTGTATATTTTTATATGTTAATAACTATCAATTTATATCATCATCAGCTATATGAAGCCCACTGTTGAACATCCTCTCCTCCTCCCCAAAAGATTTCCAGATTGACTGACTCTCTAAAGCTGTCTCCATCCAGCATGTTCCTGCGACCTTTGTCAAGTCGTCTGTCCAGCTCGTAGGAGGATGTCTAACGGCACGCCTGCAGGTGCGTGATCTCTACTTAAGAATTCCTTTGTCCCATCTGCCATCAGTTCTGCGAACTATATGCTCTACCTACTACCTACCACCATTGGAGTGAGTGGAACAGTCATTTTGGTTTCACCGGTCTTACGGCCCAATATCAACACGAGGAGTATAGCATCATCTGAGCGAGCATTAAGAAGAAACTTTATTGTAATTATTAGGTATACATTAGACATATTATAAAAGCGGCGATAGCCGAGTTGGTTGTGGAACGGACTGTCGAGACGAATGTCCGCAGGTTCAAATCCCAAGGGCACACACCTCTGATTTTTCTAAAAATGATGTGTGTATTCTTTGTGAATTATCGCTTGCTTTAACGGTGAAGGAAAGCATCGTGAGGAAACCTGCTTACCTGAGAAGTACTTAATAGAAATTTCGAGGGTGTGTGAAGTCTACCAATCTGCACAAGGCCAGCGTGGTGGACTAAGGCCTAATCCCTCTCAGTAGTAGAGGTGGCCCGTGCCCAACAGAGGGACAGTATATAATACAGGGCTGATACTATGATTATTATATGACATTTTGTGATATATCAATATAACCATGTACAGAAGTTATGTAGAAGTGCTTGCACAGGTCTATTTACTGAAATAATTATCGATTAATTGATTGATTGATTAGAAAGTACCTAATGCTTTGTGCACTTTACACCAGTATACCAACTAAAAACCTACGGCGGCCTCCTTCGGCGCATACGGGACGAAGGTATCTTATTGCACTAAGCTGCGCGGAATAGTCCCTGATATGACTTACCCACTTTAACTTGTTTACCCGCTGGGCTATGTCGATGACTTTCCTTCTTCTTTGGATCTCACTTCTGATTTGATCGCGTAGAGAAACATCGACCATAGTCTCCATAACTTGCTAAGTGACCGTAAGTCGTAGTAAGCGGCTCATAGTTAGAGGTCAAGTCTTAGTATTTTAATCCTACATTTTCTATAGCAAAGGTTTATACTACTAGTATCAGCCTAGAGTCTGGAATGTGTGCCCAATTTGGCGATAGGCTCGCCCCCTATCGCACCATTGGCAGCACCATATATAAGGCGAAAAATGGGTGCAAAAGCTACGCCTCTGCCATTAAAGACTTGATTGTGATTATTTATGTATGTATAAACATATAAATATTACTCTAAATATAAAACAAATTATAATAAATAACATATTCACTCACACCGCATACAATTCCAATCGTATTTCAACATAATGTAACGGTGTCAAAAACAATTTAATGCACAGCTTTGGAGCAATAATATCTGTATATACAACAGACACGCCTGTCAAACGCGAGCAACTGACAGGCCAGAAGGGTCGTTAATTGTTATTCAATTTGGCCAATTTTGGCATGATTTATGGTGTAAAGTAAAAATATGAATTCGGTGTTTTTTGAAATATAAAAGGCACTAAATTGTAAGGAAATTGCTATTAATATTATTCTAATACATTTTATTTGGCGAGAGAATAAAATTAAAACAAATAACTAGCCACTTTTCAGTTATAGTCTGACCAGGAAAATAAAAGACCCCGCCATATGGAAATATTACGTAAAAAAAAACTTTAAAGCGAAAAAGCAAAATGGCGCCCCCATTAATGCTTTTTATTTTACTAGTAGGCGATTTCATTAATCAAAGTTACCAGAACAAAATCATCATCATCATTTCAGCCGGGAATCGTCCATTGCTAGACATAAGCCTCTCCCATTGAGCGTCACAGGGACCTGGGATTCTGGGCCGCCATCATCCATCGGACTCCGGCGACCCTCACCAGATCGTCGGTCCATCTCGTGGGGGGCTGCCTACGCTGCGTCTCCCAGAACAAAATAATTATTTAAAAAGAATTCTTTATTCAAATTTTAGTTTTTCCTTTCGGGTATGTCATGAAATAACCCCAGACGAATTCTCGAATAGAATCCAACAAAAATACTGCCTACCCGCATTTCGACTTACGCACTCCTGAAAATTATTTTCTACGACCAGTCACACATGATTGGTCCTCCAAAAGGTGATCGGGCCCGTATGATTTACATACAAAAACCGGCATTCAATTTGTACGTGAAAAGATTTTGCGAACGTAGAATGGAATGAAAAGGTTATATTAATGACATCGGATAAAACATGTTGGAGGATTTAAGAAAATCACTTTAAAAGACTTCTTGTGCACGTTTTCATTAAATCTGAATGGTATCTGAAGTTGGGGGTGAATGGATTAACTTTTTTTGGTCATGTTTCATTACAGCAATTTTTGTGGTTGACTGTACGTAATAATGCTTTTATAATGATTTATATATAATGTTTTTCGAACGAAGGTGGTACCCCGAATAATACACCAATCTAAAAGTCCCATTTTCTGTCTGTATTTTATCGATTTACTCAAAATCTACTGAACAGATTTTAATGAAATTTGGTATGAAGGTAGTTTATGGACCCTGGAAAGGTTATAGACAACTTTTATCCCGGTAAAAAAAAGCGGGACTTTTATCCCGGAAAACTACTTCACGCGGGCAAAACCGCGAGCAAAAGCTAGTTTATTTAATAAAAAAAGTTTGCTATATAGAAAAGATAAGAAATTATAGATACATGCAGTCATATTAAAAAAATATATTATATACAAATGAAAAATCTATAATAAGTTAAATTTTCATAAATCATTCATAAAATTATGGACACATCACATAATAAGTAACAAATATTAGATCATACGTCAGATTGACGTTCATCAATGAATACTAAATGTGCGTATGAGACAATTATTTAATGAAAGACAATAAGACGTCGTAAACACTATTAAGTAACATGAATAGAGTAATGGACACTAAAAAACCAAAATTATGAATCAACGTAACTTTTAACCAAAAGTTACCTTTTTATGGATAATTTTTTTGACATACTTACCATTTTTTTGATGATCATGTTTTTAGTTACGACAGCAAATAACGCTATTTTTTTTAACCGACTTCAAAAAAAAGGAGGAGGTTATCAATTCGACGTGATTTTTTTTTTTTTTTTTTTGGTATTTAAAGACTAGTGGTATATAAAACTTATTTAAATACGTAAGTGTGTCACGAACCGGGATTAGCCTGTGTATATCAGGGTCCAACCGGCTGGCATGATTGAGTCAACTGTCGAGTCGTAATCAACTCTTGTCAGTCGACATTCTATTGGACGCCATTCCATTATCATCAGGTGCAGTGCAATTTCCTTTCCCCGAAAAAATAAAAATGTAAAAGATAGCACTAGAAGTGCTTTCGTGTTATCTAACTCTGTTGCCAAGCATCATAAATAACCACTTCATCTCGCTATTAACGGCCGAAAACGAACCCAATGTCATTCTTCAATGTAATTCCGAGAAAGAACCAATCAAAATAACTCATTTGTAAGCATGTCAAGGAAGACTTTGTTCTCATCGGTAAATTTTTGAGATAAATCGCAAAAAGCTATTGAGATCGTTTAATGCAAATTACGGTAAATAGTTAAAGATCTTCTTTAAATCAAACCTTATTCGCCAAATAAAACATTCAAACAAAAATCATTGATGTTATACGGTTTCATATGTTCTAAGTTCAATCACATAAATAACAACAACAAAGATCAATCCACCAATATCAAAGAAAATAATATTTATATTTAACTGTTCAGTTTTATTCAGAGGTATCCAGTCCAACTATAAAATAATGAAAGCAAAAAAGCGTTTTACTGACTCCGATCCCAAGCAATAAATCATAAAACACGGGCCATAAGTAAATAAGAGTTTACGATTGTTACGCAATCATACATAAACACCGGAGTAAATAGTCGTAAATATATTGCCCGGCGAGTATCGTATTGGAATTGCTTTGCAAAGATGTCATGTTACTGTAAGAATAAAAAGTGATCATTTTGTTATTTATTTCAGTTTTTATAGAGTGTGTTTTGTTCATTTTTAAACAAACATTATTACGAAGGAAAAGAGTCTAAAAAACCGACAATGTGTATATTTTATTTATTACCTTGTAGCCTTCTTTTTTATTTGGATATATGTGTAGTATATGAGGTAGCAAATAAATAAGTTCAGAACATTCTAACAAAAGCGATGATTAAAAATAAAACTTCATTAAAAATCATTTGTTAATTTTTTTAATGGGTTTCGTAGTACATAGTACCTTGATAACGAAACGATAATAAGCGAATATCGCTATTTTCTCAGATACGATAGTTTACTTAGGAGCCATCGATGTATAGGTTTTCGAAGAGCTTGATCATGAGGCGTTTTTTCGGCAATACTAATATACATGTCGAAGTGAAAACTATTTACTTGGTTATTTTTTTGCATGACCGGTAAAGTATCACTGGTCTATATTTATTTATTCAGACAGTTATTCAATGATTGAAACACCTCTTTACTTCATTAACAATTTACTGCATGGTAACACTAGCGGAATACACAATGTGCTCGGCCCGAGCGTCCAAACAAGACTGCTGAAGACTTCTACAAGACTCGTACAAGACTGAGCTCTCACCCTTCGGCCGGTTCTACATTGACAGCGGTCCACCTCCCTCTTTTTCTAATACTTCCTCGATGTAATGATAGATGGCGCCACTATTGCTCCGGAAATTCACCAGTGCTGCGGCGACATACAGATTGTCAAATATATTGTGTTCTATACAATGCCTGGATATTGTATACATTACCTAGGCAAAAAGTGTAATGGACAATAATATTTATAACTTTTTATAAATTGCCTAGACGCACCAAGCATTTTGTACATTGCCTAGACATTTTATAGAATGCATGCATTATACACCATTGAGTGATAAAAATACCACTAATTAAATCGTTGAATAGAAACTACTGAAGGCTACTACAAGACAACACATACAATTAGGTACAAGACTACTGAAATATACTAATACTCCTCACCCACATTGTCTCATCTCTGCATCACCAAAGGTTAACTTATAAAATGCCTCAGGCATAAAGTCCGTCTGTAAACATTTACTGTATATAAAGTTTAAATAAATAAATAATACTAGCCCTCATAAGCGGCGATAGCCTAGTTAGCCGTGGAACGGACTTCCGAGACGAATGTCCGCAGGTTCAAATCCCAAGGGCACACAGCTGTGACTTTTCTAAAAAAATATGTGTGTATTCTTTGTGAATTATCGCATTAAAAAATCGTGACGAAACCTGCATACCAGAGAATTCCTCTATAGGAATATTGAGGGTGTATGAAGTCTACCAATCCGCACTGGGCCAGCGTGGTGGACTAAGGCCTAATAATCTACTACTGAGAGGGATTACCCTCTCAGTAGTAGAGGAGGCCCGTGCCCACCAGTGGCACAGTATATAATAAAGGGCTGATATTACTATTATTAGCCCTCATAATAATGGTTTGATACCTTTCTAAGCAGATGGGACCCGAAATCCTGCGAAGATACCCCAATACTCAGGATCCGATTTATATTCTTGCCAAACCGTGAAAAACGGATTGTGAACGAATCGTTTAATACACTATTTGATACAGGTAACAATTTGCTTTGACGTTTTAATGGGCCACAAGGCGGCGATAAATTATTCCGTAGGTCGTTAACCCGAACCTTGAGTTGCGAAAAGCAACAATTTTCATTGTAATCTAAAAAACGGCATTGGCCATACTAATGATTTCTGTGCCATGTTTGGTATAGTACTTCTATCGATTGTTGGCTATATGTTGATTAACGGCTTCATGTATATAATCAAGTTCAAATAAATGTTATTGTTAAGACTAAAGTAAAACTCAACGTCTTATTGTCAACGTATGAATTTGGAGCTGACGCAAATACACATGCGTAATTCTAATGATGAGTAGAAAACAGTAATATTTGTTCAAATTTTATTGAAATAAGATTTGGGGTTATCTTCTCGGTATCAGCCTGAAAGAACTGTGCCTGTTGATTAGTAATGCGCTTGCACACCATTGCATGAGACCTAATATATTATATAGCGAAATGTCGTCTTGCTTCTGAAATGAATGAAACGGTCTTGAAGTAACATTTTTTAGTCGTGACCATTTAAGTTTTGTATTAGTTTATTCAAACACGCACACTTACATACGCGCGTGCACGTGCAAACGCCTTTTATCCTAAATGGGGTAGGTAGAGGCATAATTGATGCATCTTGAATTCTTTGCATTGATTTACTTATTTCTTATTGAGTTTACTTATATTAACAGCTAATAAATATTATTATAATCGGTAAAGAAAATATTACCACTAATAATTTTTTCCATACTTACAAAGGAGAAATAATAAACAATCTAAACAAGTTAATTTGCGTAGCGTATGAAATAAATAAAGTAGGTCAATTATCATTGTGAAAAACACAAGTGGTGTAATCTTAAAAAATAAATTAACCGTCAAATTATTAATACTTAGCATTTACAGTCCGCTTTGGGCGAGAGTGGGCAGTCAATTAAGGAAAGATCAAAGTCAAATTGGTCAAGAGTAGGTACTAGCCGATATTTATATAGAACTGAAGACTTTAATTTTGTTTATTCTAAATTGTCTCGATTAAATGGAAAGTATAATTCGGGGAAAAATGGTAGATTTCTCAAACTATGAACAAATGTAATGTATTGTGGGAAAATTAAGGCAAATTCAATGTGAAGATAGTACGATTACCATACACATAAACATCAGCCGAAATTATCCTGATGTAGAACATACGCCATTTTCCTTAAACATTTTAGTAGTAACAAACTCTGACATAGTTTTCATAGATATGGAAAATCACACAAAAAATAACCTATATATTTTTTTTCTATACATGATAAATAAAATATAAAGGCATCGCCGGGTACAGCCACGTAACTGTCATTAATATTCATGAAACACAAATTGGAAAACTGTACGGAATGACCGAGCTTCCACGGGATTAGTTATCAGAATTCCTTAATTTCGCCCTGTGATTAGATTTTACTAAGTTAACAATCTCATTAATTAACAACGTGACGTCGCGTTGATTTGATGACACTTCTAAACGGCGACTCATTAAGAATGTTGTAATTATTCAAAATTTTCATGGTTCATTTTATCAAATGTTATATTGCTCGTGTTTCTGCCTGTGAAGTGGTAGTCAAAATCGTGAATTTAAATGGGAAACTCTATTAAATAAAATTGTTAAGTTCATTATTTTTGTAACTAAATATTAGTTTTTTTTATATACGCGTAAAGTGACCACACTACACCTGATGACAAATAGAGAGGGGTACAATATAATGTCGACTGACAAGACCTTATCTCTCGGCAGTCGACACAATTATGCCGGCTTTTTGGAATCGGATATATACAGGCTGGTCCCACAACGCGACACACTTACGTGGGCCACTTTGGCGGGTTTTGACACCTTGTGTAGTCGCTCTCCGGGCTGATATGAAATATATCCCATCACCAGCAAAAACATAAGTATTTGTCAACGAATTTGACAGACAAATTATAGCCAATTCGATCTGCAATTATAATGAGTTGCCTAACCAAGGCCATGTGTTAGTATAACTAAAATCAAATTCACTTTAGTCCAATAAGAAAATATCTTAATTGACTTGTACAAAAGAATTGTTATTCTAAATGTTGAAACGTAGTCTTATCAACAATGTAAGGGCAATATCAAAATAAAATATAAATTATCTATCAAAACTCTAAGTCACAGATTCAAATTTCCGTGCAATTACCCCGATCGCGTCACAAACAATTACCCCATGAGCTACTTTTATAATCAACCTCTAAAGTCTATGCCCCACACTTCCGCACGTTTTGTATACGAATTTGCGTTTTTATTTCTATCTATTTACATTCCTTCCACTGTTAAATGTTTTGTAAGGTTTGCGTTACTTCATAAATCACTCAGAACAAAAGGAGGCGGGCTGGCCAACGAATGAAATAGAATGCAAAGGGGAATTTATCTTTTTTTTTTTTCATTTTTTTCTTTTCTCCGCCGCTATTGCTCCTTTATCAGGAAGTCAACGGTTATTTTTTCTCTCTAGACCTTTATTAATTTATTGGGGTTATTACGCTTAGATTATTGCGAGAAATGAGATTAGTTTTTTGTTTTATAATAATAAAGTGATTGTTTTTTTTAACGCGATAATCTCTAGAACTATTGTTGAGATAGTACAAATGATTTCATTTAAAGGACGCTACATTATCTCCGAGTACTATGGGCTACTTTTATCCTATATTAGTTCTTTTACGTCAGCAGCGTCGCGAGCAGAGACTCCTTTAGCAGTATAAGGCGCTTAATTTTTTTTCTATTTAGATTTAAAGTTTACTATACTCGGACTTGCTAGAATACGTTTATACTTAAAACTTAACTGCATTTAGTGCAGTTAGTATGATACGACGAACTTATAGATATACCGAATCTATGATCTAAGGTTTTCTATAAACCACCTTTTAATTCCAGGTATCACAATTCACCAAGGTCATGAAAAAATATTTGAAAGAACTAATCGCAAGATCCAAGCCAGCATTTAATGTGAAAAAAAAAAGAACAGAAAATCCCTGTTAAGTTAAATCCTAGATAGGATTTTTACAACACAGAGGACTAATTTGTAATTGGCGATATACCACTTTCTCCCATTCACTGATTTATTTAGTACTTTAACTTAATAAAATTCTTAAAACTGACTGTCTCATTCAAAGCGTAGAAAGCTGGTAGTAAAATGTATTACATGTATTCATTACAAAACTGGGGTACTGAGAGGATGTTTGAAAATTCGTCTATAAAGAGGTAAGCACGCTAATCTCTCATAAGAACTACTGCTAGCGTATCCGTCACATGATATAATAATTTACTCATATCTATATATATAAAAATGAATCTTTATTTCCTTTGGTCATCGCATCACGCGTGAACGGGTGGAACAATTTCGCTAATCCTTTTTTTGTTGTATTAATTATTGCCAGGAGAAGGTTCTTATGAAAGAAAAAATCAAAAAATTGCGCGGAAAATTAGAAAATTTAACGAAAATATTAATTTTATATAACTGTCAATTGTTTGAAATAAATGTTAGCGATTGATTTTGCGCGCTGCAAATTCATAGTTAAGACGGGACAATGTCTGTCGGGTCAACTAGTAACCTATAATATCGAACGCTAATACATATCTCGGTCGGCTCAAATGATTTTAGAATCAAAACCTAACAAAACAATTTTTAGATGCTCATCCTGGGAATCTACTAACACCATAATTAATACTCAAAGACGCTATTCCGAGAAACTAATTGCAAATGTCCTCGTTAACTCACAAAAACAATTTCAAACAACTGTTAGTCCAACTTATAAAAAAATATTATTCCTTTAAACAGATCATAATTACGCTGCACCAGCCCTAAGGGCACAAGGGCAGTGAGGATTTCTTGTCTCATTAAATACATTGTCTCAAAAACGTTACAACCCCTATTTTTGGGGTAAATATTCCGTGTTTAGTATTCATAATTCCTTTGTTTTAGAATTATCTTGAACATGTACATATTTTATAGTATTATTTTTTGTTACTATCTAATTACAGAGATAATATCGTTGGCTCACTACTACGAGTTCGTATGTTAAATTGAAATGTTAGTATAATGATTAAAATTTTTCATGTTGCTAAAAATTAGGCAAAACTATAAATTCCTTTATTTATCCTTCGAGTTTTTTTTTACGTGGCCAATCAGAATTTTGTGATATATAATGATCTAATTTGAACACAAAAAATAAACAGCTAACCAGCGATATCCCTAGATAAGTGGCAAGCCTGTTCATCAAAATAAATTAATCAGAATAATGAATTACAAAGCACTACATTGGATTGCGGAGCGCACAATACTCAGAGACATTAGATGATAAGTTTAATACACTCATAATATTATCTATAATGTTTTACAACGATGTTTGTACAATGCTGTTTGATAATGAAATAGCCTGCCTTGGTTCCTATCTTTACAGTATTTTATACACTACGTAGTCAATCTTCGACTCTGATATGAGGTTCATAAATTATTATTTACTTCACGACCATTCGCGCGGTTATTCGCAGTCACTAGACTTTATTAAGTACAATATTTTTGATAGAAATAGGGATGCAAGCGTATTGATACAATTTTATAAATTAGCTCCCTCGCATTGATGAATCACATGAAATATGGAAGAGAGGGATAAACCCTCAAACTATGTTCATAGGGTACTCCCTATTTACTAATAAACATTCCAAAATTCCCCTAGTCGTTACCCCCCACTATGTTATTAATACATACATTAGTCAAACAAATGAACGCTATTTCTGTATTAAACAATGGCGGATGTGATTTAGTTAGCAGTTTATTTTTATTGCTTGCAATCCTGACATAAAATATTCAAGGGAAAGTTATAAAAACTGCAATATTTTAGGGTGCACCGCGTCCGGAAACTATTCTGGCTCGGGAGGACGCTAAAATATATATTTTTTTCTGTTGGGCATCCTTCATTACAATAAAAGGGAAGTTTTCCCGTGAATATTCTGTTATAAGAAATAATGGACTCGTGGGTGTGCGATTTTAACATAATATATACATTTTCATTCGCCACATAAAATGAATTTAGTGTTTTTACCTGGAAATACTTGTTACAGGCTTTTGCACCTGGCAATGATGTAACAGCCGTGCGGAAATCAGGCCTCAGATTATTTATGGCGAATGGAGATGCGAATATTTTTGTTTCGAAATAAAATCTAATGTAATGAAAGAGCATTCTCATGTTGCGGTTTTTAAGTGAAATTCTTTTTAAACATGGTCGTTCTTTCATTTGTCTAAACGGGCTGATTTTAGCAAAGAGGTGGATTTAAATTTCGTACTATTTAGCACAAAATCTACAAAACAACTTCAATACATAATTCATTAAACGTTTCATATTAAGTGAACTTTTTGAAGCAACGTCGAATTTTATTACAAAAGTAGATTAAAACACCCTTATTTACCGAATGAATGGTACGAATTTAAATTCAGAGTAAACGGACTCGAAAATAGCATTATATCTGTATCACACTTACACAAGTGCAGTCTGCATCGAAATTGAGATAAGAGAGGCGGATTTAAAGACGAATGTACACCAGTTATCCGTCTTGCATCTACTAAGTGGGATCCGTACGTAATCTGTGCAACGAACCGAATGCTCCACGGAGATTTATTCCGCTTTGAGAAAAATAAAGCTTACTTTTGTACAGTATACCGTTTCGAGAACGTGCGCGGAGTTTGTTATGGATGCAGGTTATAATAGGTTATAATAATACATCAACCCTGGATTATATACTGTCCCACTGCTGGGCACGGGCCTCCTCTACTACCAGGAGGGATTAGGCTTTAGTCCACCACGCTGGCCTAGTGCGGATCTGTAGACTTCACACACCCTCAAATTTCCTATAGAGAACTTCTCAGGTATACACCTGTTTAACAATGTTTTCCTCCACCGTTAAAGCAAGCGATAACTGACAAAGAATACACACATAATTTTTAGCATAGTCAGAGGTGTGTGCCCTTAGGATTAGAACCTGTGGACATTCGTCTCGGGAGTCTGTTCCACACCCAACTAAGCTATTGCTGCTTTAAAACATAGGTTATAATTATCACTAATATATTTATTTGGATATTTGCTTTAGGGTATGGGATAATATAATTTTGTTTGAGTCAGTCGTGTTCTTCTATTTCTTCATAATTAGTCAGTCCATAAATTGTGTTAGTTGTCTTAAATGAAAATGTGTTCTCTTCATAGAGAAATGAACTTGCCAATAATGCTAGTTACATGTTCAGTTGTATCTCTGCTCCGTCTCTTTTGGAATGCAGGTTTAAAATCATTTTATGTGGTGGCATATGACTGGAATTAATTTAATTACGAAGCTTTGAGTGGCTGAATGCAAAAAGAGAACAACCTTTGATTCTATATTACAAATAGTTTCATATTATTTATACTGTGATGTATAATCAAAATATTATTGGAACAGCGCTCTGTGTAAAAAATAGTATTTTTTTCCAAGAATGTCTACAGTCAACGACTTTTAAATTTTACGAGTATAACGCATCGTCCCATTTTGCTTATTTACGTCATACTAAGAAAAATGTTTATGACTTTATTTAAATGTCATTTAAGGTGCGCTTCAGAGAGACTGGGCCGCCTTTTCCCTTTACAGTAAATTGCGTCTTCCTATGCAGAAGTGATAGTAAATTCCAAGTACATTTCTTATATTTTCATGTAAGGAAACATGACTATATCATGACTGACAAGACTTATTAGTCCATAAAGAATAATGTTAGTATGTTTTTGTTTTACTATATGTGTTCGATATTTGCTATCCCCGAAGGTGCAGGCAGAGGTGCAACTAGGGCCCCTATTTGTGGCTTTGTGTGTTCCGTCCCATATCTTAGGGGGGCTAATAATACTCCTAAAAACCCTTCTTATTTCGTCTCGATATTGATATATCGGTCATCATGTCCATTCACCTGGTTTTAGGTGACTTGATTCGCCTAAAGTTCGTTTGTTTTTAAGATCTTTCGGCTCGATACTATTAAATATGTGAAATATATCGCACTCTTAATAAAATAATGACCCATTTCAAATTTGCCAAATTGTGGGAATCGTCAAACAACTAATTTCTGTTTGCGACCTTTTAGCTTTTTCCCTTTGTTTCATGCTATAGGTTTCATTTATTACCTATCTTTAATAAGATAAATTTTATAGCAACTTAAAAAAAAAGGTGAGAAACAAAAATTAGTTTTCCGACGACTGCCACATATTGTCAATTCTGAAATAGTTCATTATTTTATTGAGAGTGCTATATATAGTAAACACAGTATGAACAGGTATGAATTATAGTTGTTAAAGCAACACCCACACACTTTAAAACGTAGGTACAAGCAAAAGATGGTAAGCTTCTTGAACGTTTCTTCTAAATTCAGTAGTACTGCAAGGGAGCTTAAATATTATGCTTATTTCCCCTTAAAGTGTATTTTCTAGAATTTATATCTTAAGTTTTTAATTGGATAGACTACGTTTTGTAGTTTTGTTTCTGTAGATCTTGAGAAAGTGGTAATGAAGGAACGGCATTGCCTCGTACGCCGAGTTTACCTTAGGTCTTTAGAGCGAATAATTTTGATCTTTAAAATAGTTGGAATAAAATTTATCGCTATTTTCTTATCGGCTCAGATTTAAATGAGAATTATTTAGAAAGTTCAACACGAAATTATGGTGATTATTTTGTGATGGAATTGTTTTTAAGAATATAAAGATTTATAATATATTTGTAATGATATTTCTTGCATGCGTCCAGATGTTAATATAGCCTATGCATAATTTAAGAACCAATAGAGTGAATGCGAACTAGGATGCTTCCTTATATATCAGGATATTTGGATTTTGACAGTGTCACTTGTTATAATAGCTACTGAATGAGTTAATGGGAACGGCACACAAATCTAGTTAAAATTTATCTCTGTAAAATAATCAATTTTATTCTAGAGAAAGAAAATTCTGTGGTAAACGAAGTCGCGAAAAAAAACCAGGTCTACATAAATTTACTGCACCCAATTGCTTCGAAGTCAATGGTGCTAAAGTTTTCATATAAGCAAACACTGCAGAATATTCAGCAGCTGCAAAACACAGACAAGAGATCGATTTAAATATATTTTAAGTGCACTATCTCGTTGAGTTGCCAATGAAACGAGTAATCGAAGTAAACGAAGGAATGAATATTACTGAAGTGTAGCCATTGGCACTGCGGTAAACGTTGCTGCATTCAATACTGTTTTAACAACATTCTTTTAAGATTATATAGGTTTTAAAAAAATCTATTTATTTATATTAAGATACAAATTTCAATGTGTTAATATGTTGGCTCTAATCTATAATTACTAACAAGTCACATCTGTTAGTCTGCAATGAATTAGGTGACCTGATTAAAATTTAATACTGCTCCTAAATATTTCCTGTTATAGGAACCGTAGCTATCATTTCACACTTCATTTCAATAATTTCATATTCCTCATATTTCATAATACATCCAATTTAGTCAAAAGCAACGTAGTCAACCGAAGTAACTCCCGAGACTATTGCGTCCTTCCTCATCTGCATTCAGGGCGCGGCGTATTTTGAAAGCATTGGCTATCCAAAGAACGAAACACCGATATCAATTCGGAATTAATATCTAGCCGGGATCCATTACGCCCGTACCAGTATTGTTTGCTTTGACGGAAGTCGTTGCATAAATTTTGGAACTGATTTCACCGGGTAAGATTTTTGCTATATGTTGATATTTTAGGATTTTTCTGGATTCAACTTCAAGATGAAGAAATGTGTGGTTGATTGCTCTATGCTTGCTTATAATAATATGTGGTATAATTAAGATGGCAGTCGAAGCCACATCTAAAATTATTATGATTTAATATTTAAATGTAACCAGCTCAAAACTTTGCAAACCAACCACAGGGGCGATCGATCCACATTGCAAGTTAAATAAGGTCCATCTTATTTCTCAGCCTGATCGAGATATGGTTTTATCCTTTCCCATTAAAATGAGATCTTTCGCCTATCAGTAGACCAAGATATTTAATATCTGTCTGGATTTTTACTACATGATGGCTACAATAGAAATAACTACATCATAACAAAACCAAATAAGACCTACATTGCAATAATTAAGACTCCAAGTATAAAATATCTAGAGCATTTCATATAAACGGTGTAAAAAGATCCATTAGTGGGAGTGCGTGCGTTCTGAAACTGGGCTAAATATGAAGCTTCAGAATGCTTTTTGTTGCATTCACTCCACCGGACTATACCTATAGTCTTGTCTTTTGTGTGGAAACATATAAACTGCGGTAGAATGGCCACTTTTCGTATGATTTGTAAGAACATTACTTATGAGGTTATTTTTTATGATAAATGCTTTTGTGATCAATTTTAACATATTAAATAACACAGTAACACGGCTCATGAAAATGTGTGACGTTGCAGGATCAGCCTGCGTATATCCGGTTCCAACAGGCCGGCATAATTGTGTCGACTCGCGAGGGGTAATCATCTATTGTCAGTCGAGATTCTAATGGACCTCATTCTACTTACACATCAACTGCAGTGCAGTACCGTGCCCATTCAAAAAATGAATATAATATATTAGTTGTTTTCGATTTTAGACTGAATTAAATCGCCCTTAGGGTACATAGTATTGATTGAAATAAAATTTCGTAATTCGATTTTTATTTATTGTCAATTAAGCTAGTTAAATTATATTCTATTTTACTTATATAATTGTTTTGGATTCTCCGAAATTAAACAGTGACATAAAATTCGAGTACACGGAAAAATTACTTAAATCCAAAGCGAACTCAAGATTTACGTTATTAAATTTGAAATAAATTAACGAACATTCATGTTCCGCGACTAAATTAGCAAAGAGAAAAAGAAATTCATTCCTAACAAAATGTTTCCTGGAACAAGGATGTTAAAAAACAGATTAGATTTTATTTTTATAACATTTTCTTATTTCATGCCATGAAACAGCAACAAGATACCATTACGTGAAAAAAACGTGTCATTTTACTCAAAATGTAAGGAGTGGAGATAGGAGACACATTAGGGGTACGTGACGTCATTCAACATGAGGCTTAGGTTAGAAAGCCTACTTAACACATCCCTAAAAATAATCCGGCGAAATCAGTTCGAGGGAATGTCGGGTCATATTTACTAGGGTTCTTTACTGTGAGAGTATTTTTTTTTATTCAGTCATGTATTATCACTGTATATGATGGTAAATGGAATGGTCCAGAAAAAGCGTGACTGACGAGAGATGATTACTCCTCCTCAGCCGTCAAAATTATGTCGGCATGTTCGAAACGATTAACCTGTTGGTTTGAGTTGGTTGAAATTTTAAACAAATAAGATTACTATGAAGTCGAATATTTCATAAAATAAGTATGATTTTCATGAACAGTTCAACGTAAACAAGATACATTAAAATACACTTATTAGAATAAAAAATAAATCATTTTCATCTAAGACACATTCACCCAGAAAATATAAAAATATTTATTTACGTCGGATTTTCATATAGCAAAAAACGTTAAAATATATCTAAATATAAACTGCAAAATTCGAAAACACTGGCATAGTGGATTTATAAAGGTTTTATTTTAACAAAGCCATGAAACGGAACTCTAAAGACCGGAAAGCTAAGAGGCAGCAGTAATGTTCCAAATGGACGGAGCCATTGGTTCAGTCTATTTTATTGGTGAGTCGCCAAACATCAGCAAACAAATTTTGCATTTAGGTTTAATATATGCAAGAGATATGAAAAAAAAAATTCAATTTATGGGTATATCTTATACGTTTAAATTATGTTGCAGTCTGTTTATTAGATTTTGAAGTTCCTATTTTAGTTTGATATGAAATTGCTGAAAAAATTCGTTATGATTTTATGAGCGGACTATGCGTATAATTAAATTCTGGGTAATAAATTTCGGAATGTATTGTAACTGTTATACAACAACCTCAATTCAAACACTCAATCTTCAATCCGAATCCGAGATTGAACTAATCAAATTAACGCATTTATAATCATGTCAAAAATATTGTTTTAATTGGTTTAATTTTGAAATAGATCGAAAAAGTCATACGGATTGTTTATTGAAAATAGTGATCAATAACAAAGCCCGTTCGGTGGTAAGTGACAAACTATAAAAAGTAATGCTGCGAAGAATTCAAATTACAATACAAAGCATGTCTATCTATACAATTATAAAGCAAAGTCCCCAAAAGCTGTCTGTATGGGATCGATTTTCTCAAAATCTACTGAACGAATTTTCATGAAATTTGTTATGGAGATAGTTTAAGACACTGGAAAGGTTAAAGGCTTAATATTCCGGGAAAATAACGGGACCTTTATCCCGGAAACCTCATTCACGCGGGCAAAGCTGCTAGCAAAAGCTAGTTACGATATAAAAGACGTTCCCTGCCCTCGTTGCGGTTATTCGTGTTATTCTCATAATACAATATGAATTGAGATACTAGCCATTACCATAAACGCCCTACATACCTTGTTCTACTATTATACAATTGAACAAAACGTGCACTATTACGTCATCGGACACACTGGAACGTTTCCACGCTAACAGAGCATGCTGTGACCCACTTCACTTTGCATGCTAAGATTCTAACATATCTAAACTTAGTGTTACGATGTATTGTAACTCCTCAACTCTAACAATGGCTTGTAAGTTGTGAATGACGTGTATAAAGGTACTTGTTATGTTATTTAATATGAAATAATTTTAGAAAAACAACACTTATGTCAAATAAAAGAACTCTAGCAATTATTTAGTTTTTTTTTTCATTGCCAGATCTTTGTTACCTATACGTGATCGTATTGATAGATTATGAAAAGAAAATTTTGGCATAAGGTGATACTATTTTGATGTTACTTGCTATCATTATGCTGTTCGTAAAGTTTTCTTTAACTTTTGATTAGTCCACACTCCCCAGATTCAACACACAAAGCACTACGAATCTTTTATTAATTATCCTTTGCTTTAATGGTGAAGGAAATCATCGTGAATAAACTTTCATAGAATTTTCCACAAAAAATTCAGATATGTGAAGCCTGACAAACGCATTAGACCAGCGTGGTAGTCAGGCCTAAACCCTGCTCCACCTACTCTCAGTAGTAGAGGTGGCCCGTGCTCACCGGTGGGTAGTATACAGGGTCATTATGACATTGCGCCAAAAGTCTTCTATTAATAACGAATATTTTTACGAATAATCCTGGTTTTAGTTTTCTGATTTTTTGATCATTTTGTAGTTTTATGCGAATATGGCGTGTGCGTGGGTGCATTTCTGACTGAATGTATGATGTTGCCGCTGCCACGAATTCTCTGAGAGTAGTAGCAGTGGCTTTACGGCGCATAAAATTAAAATTACTTTTTTGAATATTTATTTTGTTCGAAAATTACACTTTTTTATTTTACATCTACGACTTAAGTAAGTTATTGTAATGTGTTATTTCCAATAAGATACGTATGCGGTTTCATTTAGTAACGCGATGTCAAAATGACCCTGTACAGGTCTGATATTATTAACATTTCAATAAGGTTTTCTAAACAACTGTGAGCAAGACTTTTTAGTAAATATAAACTATTATCTAAGTATTTACTTTGCTGTTCTAGCAATGTCTAGCTGTTTGACATGGATTGTACGACTACACTCCAACTAGACTCACTTTAATTTTGCCGACACAAGATGAATTATTGCTGTCTGTATTTATGATTTTACGGAGTTTAGAAAAAATATATAAGGTTTTCAAAAGAATAGATGTACAAAGAATTCCATTTATATTTTCTCTTAAAGTAAAATATTTTTGTTACGACGTATTGAAATAAAAACTGGAACATTAACATAAAAAATAATATTTTATCTTGTTACAAAATAAACGTATTTAATTAATAACCGCTTTGTATTATTGATAACGAGTAAACAAATACTTAATGAAATTAAATTACTTTTATGCTCTGCTTTTAATTATTTCTGAGTAATATATATTTATTTATACATAAACTGATACCAATAACACAAAATTCGTGAATAATTTCATTGCAACGGATACTCCAATTAAAGCGTTGCATGACGTGGCGTGATTTAAGTGTACCAAACACGCCACTCTTTCATTGAAAGTACGTAATCTCCTAATAGATTTTACCTGTAAGGATTTTCAATAATAAGAATGCTCTGATTCCGTATAAATGAGAGAACTTCCCGTTTCAACTGTAGATTTTTTACCTTTGCTCTTCAAGAGGTATAGAATATCAGAGCATTGTGAACACAATACGGTTTTAAATAAGGTCCAAGGGTTTCACTTACGTGGATACTTGTGGGGTATTGAAAGTATCTATTACTCGGATGCCTCAAAATATTTGAAATGTTTGATGTAAGTGGATATTTTATATGCAAAATATTTTCTATATAAAATATGTTGTGTGTTTTTGAAATATAGATCCAATTCCAACATAAACTTAAATTGTTAGCTTTCCTCCCACCAAAGCAGGTCCTTAACAATAATTCTAAGTTGCAACCACTTGCTTGCTACATTTTCCCAAATCCAATGCACTTCACCATTAGCAAAAGTATTAAACTCCCGCAAACCGGCCATCTGCCAGTATGAGTAATTTGAAAAACAACAGTCCACCACGCTAAGACACCGAAGTGGCCTAATGGCGTACATCCATTATGTTAAAAGCACTAGTGTTAGAAATAGTGACTGTTGCCGTAGTAGCTTTGGCTCATTTTTCTTGGTCTCTCATGGAAATAAACATTATGGAATGGACCATTTGACTATATATTTTTTTTGTAAAAGCACCTCTCACGGAAAGCAAAATGGACTGGCGCTTTTCTTTTCGTTTAGTCACGTGTTTCGCTTGGATAAGATTCGGGATCTTGATTAAATCTCTTTATGTCTGCCGGGATAACGTTTGAATAGCAAATATATGTTAGTGCTTAAAATCATGATTACAATTTTAAATATAGAGAGGAAGTAATGTGACAAAAATACAACAAAAAATGTATACTATATTTTTTTAAATGTAGGGTAAAGTGACCTCACTACACCTGATGGTAAGTGGAGTTGGGTCCAATAGATTGTCGACGACGAGAGATGATTATCCTATCCCCCGGCAGTCACACACAATTCTTCTTCTTCCCTGCCAGCCCGAGCTGGCTTCTTAGTTTACTAAGTACATTTTTCATTTATTTTATTTTCAATATAAATTGTCTTTGTTTATATAAGCTAATTTAATTAAGTGATAATTAAATATTCTCATGTACCTTGACTTGTCATAAGTGCAACTATGTTCGCCTACGTGATGAATAAAGCATTTTTTTTTTTTAATTATGCCGACCCGTTGGAACCGAATATGCATAGACAGCCACCCTGCCTATCTCTTTAGGGAAAAAGGCGTGGCCTGTGTATTTTAAAAATGATTTTTATAACTTTGATTATAAGTATCATGCCATCACGTGATCTACCGGCGGTATTTAGCGGCGATAGCCTAGTTGGGTGTGGAACGGACTGCCGAGACGAATGTCCGCAGGTTCAAATCCCAAGGGCACACACCTCTGACTTTTCTAAAAAATCATGTGTGTATTCTTTGTGAATTTATCGTTCGCTTTAACGGTGAAGGAAAACATCGTGAGGAATTTCGAAGGTGTGTGAAGTCTACCAATCCGCACTAGGCCAGCGTGGTGGACTAAGGCCTAATCCCTCTCAGTAGTAGAGGAGGCCCGTGCTCAGCAGTGGGCAAGTATATAATACAGGGCTGATATTATTATTATTATTATACGTGATCTACTTGCACGTATAATCACTGCATAAAAAAAATCCTTACTCCTTCCAGCATTCTACACCTGCGCGTTCGTTGCAGTCCACAACTTGACGTAATGTTGATCAGATATTTTTCTAGTTAGTGCACCCATTTTTCCTACGCTATCATCAGCATTAAATGGTTAATTGCTTCGTCGCTTGATGACCCAACATATCGTATGAAGTATCGGATAATTTGAAATTGAATTTTGTAAAAGGAAATTAGTTTGTACATAATTTTTTGTTGTGTTCATGATAGTTATAATGTTAGTGACTAACTTAGAGGGAACAACGTAGTACTAAAACTACTACAGTAACTTTACTGGTCTGGTAACGTTACTGATTCCGACTGGGTAGGTACCACCGCCACGTCTCATTCTGCCACCAAGTAGGCGTGTGGTCACTGTTGTATTTCCGTTTGAAGAACATTGTAGCCAGCGTAACTACTGGATATAGTAAAACTTAACATCTCATGTCTCAGATGGCGAGCGCAGTGGAATACCAAACAATACTTTGTAATTCAAAGTATTGGATGTTGTTTCTTCTGGTTATGGGCGGTCGTATCGGTTACCATCAGGCGAATGGCTAGCATGCCCCGTCAATCAAAGCAATAAAAAAATATATAATATAAAAAACTACAATGTCTAATATACGCGTAAACATAAGAAGTCATTATAAATTATTTTATATTTCTAAACTTAAACGAAGATATTGTACAACGTTATCGAATCATCAATATCCCTGCCCTAATCACATTTCAGGCCAAGCAGAAAGAAGTAAAATCCAATCAAATTAAATTCATTGCGTTAAAACCCAAACCGTCCAATCTTGGCGATATTGTCGCGGCACTCGGCACGGACTCGAACCTGTAATCTTTCAATTACAAATTCAAGTCCCATCCGTTCCAATTAACTTTCATATTGATCTGGGAATACTGAACGCGATTCTCTCTCACTTTTATTGGTACTTTGCCAATTTAATAAAAAATGTTAAGAGGTACCTTCTACGTATTTCCATGCTCGGATTTTAAGTGTAGATTAATTAGTAGGCAATAAACTGAAAGGTATGTTTTTGAATGGACCAGTTCTCGATTTCTCTGAATTAATACAGGTTTTTAATATATTAAAGCATGAAGCGAATATATGCCTCGGTGGCGTAGTTGTATTGCATGCGTGGTACGGCAGCGCTCTGAGGTCCTGGGTTCGAATCCCGGGTCGGGCAAAGTGATATTTGGGTTTTTCTGCTCAGTATCAGCCCGGAGTCTGGAATTTGTGCCCGATATGGCGATAGGCTCGCCCCCTATCACATCATGGGACGGAACACACTTGGCGAAAAGTGGGTGCCATGGGTGCGCTTCTGCATACCCCTTCGGGGATAAAATGCGTGATGTTGTGTGTATATGAAGCGAATATATAACTCACTTGATGTTTATCGCATGGTTGTAGTCTTCTGCTTCGATTTCTCTTATCCAACATAATGGGTCAATTATTTTATCAATGTGTTGCATAAGGATTTAGTTTTACGATCAGTCTAGCCTGCCTGGAGCCGTAGTCAAGATGCTTTTCTACCATCATTAATGTCGATAAGAAAAAATAGGAATGACTTATCCAAGCGACAGAATTACGGCTAAGGTACGTTATCTATACGCGTTATAAAACAAAGTCCCCAAAAGCTGTCTGTCTGTGATCGATTTTCTCAAAATCTACTGAACGGATTTTCATCAAATTTGGTATGGAGATAGATTAATACCCTGGGAAGGTTATATACTTCTTTTTATCCCGGGTAAATATATAGTGGGACTTTTATTCCGGAAAACTCCTTCACGCAGGCGACGCCGCGATCAAAAGCAAATTCTTCCGTATATTTTTGTTCTATATTAGCGTATACGATTGTAAACGGTGTATAACTATGAGCGCATATCTACACCAGTCGGGATCTAGACCTAACTATTATAAAGTTTTTAATTAATACGCGAGGAGTAACAAACAGAATTAAATATTACAAGTTATATAACAAACCCTGTCCACTGTACGTCGTAAAGCAGTATCGTAGGGAATCGACGTCTTTTCTCTTTTCAAGACGCGAACGTTCACTCAAAGCGAGTAGCGCTTTGAAGTTAAAAAACCACTTGAATGCTATCTTGACGTTCACAATGATACAAGTCTAAGACCTCCGACGTGGCCCGCAAGTGGGTAACTCCTTTAGATTCTCGATGGATACTTTACTTGTGTTTACGTGATGTTTCAATGGACGATGAAGGTTGGAGTGAGTACTAATGTTACGACGTAGGTTGATGTAATGCTAGAGAAAGTTCGTCAGAAAATTAGGTTTTAAATGTATAGTATGAATTTGGGATCTTTAAGATGAAGGTTTTTGCTTAAAAGGATTTTGCATACTTACGAATATAAGAATTAAGTATAAACACTAAATAATTATAATATGTTCTAAGTGATTTGTCTGAGCTGTCAAAAATTACTTAACAAAAATTTACTTTATACCATACCCATTAATGGTGCTCTTAAAGTGTTGTCTTCAGCCATTTATCAGTGGACAGTCGCGTGATGGGTTAAACTTCGATGCAAACACTATTGTCCTAAAATTCATAGAAAGAAAGAAAGAAGTTTATTGTTGGAACAAAGATAAATAATTAAAAACACAAAATCCTACATAATATGAACAATTATTACACCAACAATGGGCCTCCCATTCAGCTATATACTGCAATAGCACCTGTGTAATACTGCAGCGCATAGGACGAATGCTCACTACTTTGGGCAGGTAGGGTACTGGTGAGATGCAGAAGTCTAATTAATAATTATCAAATTGAGAAGCTGTTTTCGTATTAGATTATGATCATAAATTATATTCATTTGTTTAAGATTTTGTAATTAACGTTATTACAACTATGTAACTAAAAATGAAAGTTGGAGCATTTAGTCCGAACTTTTAAGTACCTCGTCTAACACCAAAGGGACGTGGAGGGGCTAAAAATCAGCGCTGGCTGAGTTTTATAGCTTTCGCAAAGTTAAGCCACTTCTTTCCCCATTTTTTTGCTATTTTATGATTTTTTTTTGTATTTATTTCAAATTTTGTAACAATAATGATTTCTTATGTTTACGCGAATGTTAGACATTGAAATTAAACTAATTTTTCGGATTCTATCGCGGCTTTTTATTTTTTAGTTTTTTCCCAAAAACAAAAATAAAATAGAAAGAAGGGGGGAAAACTAAAATATAAAAAACGGTGATAGAATCCGAAAAATTTGTTTAATTTCAATTTTGTAACAATATTAATTTTGGAAATAAACATATTTTTTATCTTGCTATACGGAAGCATATAGGCTCCATGACTATAAATTCATAATATCAATTAATCTCGTAGAAAATTCCCATTCTTCAAGTAAAACAATGTCAAATTTAACTACAGACAAATTTGTTGGTTTATTAAAAGCTCCCGTCATAATTTTAAAATGAAGCTGCATCTTTAGTATCAAATTAGACATTAATCCATGTCGAGTGAAAACAATGGACTGTTCCATTAAAAGTTTTAGTACATTAAAATCTAATAAACTTCAATTCTAAAACATAGACATGTTTTAAAATCTAAATGTATTGGATTTTAATTTATTATTCTGACCTTTCCTTTGACGGTAATTTTATTGTGAAAAACAAAATCTAGTATTACTTACATAGCAAGATGCCTCATCTCATGATTATAACTCGGAATAGGCCAGAAGTATTGTGAGAAAAATAACATCAAATCCTACTATTATAAATGCGAAAGTTTGTGAGGATGTATGTATATTTGTTCCTCTTTCACGAAAAAACTACTGAACGGATTTGGATGAAACTTTACAGTAATATTGTTTATACATCAGAATAACACATAGACTACAATTTATAATAATTTTCTGTAATTTGGTCATAACATAACGATACATAACAAGTAAGTCGGAAAAAAATGTATGTCGGAAAGCTCCTTCATGATGGCGAGGCTGCGAGCAAATGCCAGTATAATAATATCAGCCCTGTATTATATACTTGCCCACTGCTGAACACGGGTCTCCTCTACTATTGAGAGGGATTAGGCCTTAGTCCACCACGCTGGCCTAGTGCGGATTGGTAGACTTCACACACTTTCGAAATTCCTATAGAGAACTTCTCGGGTGTGCAGGTTTCCTCACGATGTTTTCCTTCACCGTTAAAGCGAACGATAAATTCACAAAGAATACACACATGATTTTTTAGAAAAGTCAGAGGTGTGTGCCCTTGGGATTTGAACCTGCAGACATTCATCATGGCAGACCGTTCCACACCCAACTAGGCTATCGCCGCTTCAAATGCCAGTATTCTATATATTTTAAAATTTTAATAAGATTAGCCAATGATTCCTTTTAGCAAAACTTCATCCAACACAACCAAAATTCCATTTATTGAGAAGCATTTTTCATAATGCAGTGCATTCCTATAGACTTCCTAGAACATATCGACGTGTCCTTCCGTCAGTTTGTCGCTAGTACGCCGGCGGCTGTCTCTCGGGTCTTGAGTGGGTACAGTCGCGAACACAGGTTTTAAGTTATTTATTTTTATACTAGCGACCCGCCCCGGCTTCGCACGGGTGCAATGCTGATACTAAATATACTACAGAAAAACTGTGAACGTTGTATATAAAAACATAGCGGCCCGCTCTGGCTTCACACGGGTATAACATAACAAAATAACAGTATTTCTCCACTATTTAATGGATGTTATTATTATACATATAAACCTTCCTCTTGAATCAGTCTATCTATTAAAAAAAACCGCATCAAAATCCGTTGCGTAGTTTTAAAGATTTAAGCATACATAGGGACAGAGAAAGCGACTTTGTTTTATATTATGTAGTGATTGGCGAAGAAGACTTGACTACGGTGATAAGTAGTGGCTCATGGATGTGGGTTATGTCAACGGCAAAATTAAAGCCGCTGATTACAGCGACGTGCTTTCTTTAAACCTCGTTTAAAGAAAACATATGCACCAAAAAATAAAAATGTATTTACTTCATTCGCGGTAAAAAAGTCTTACATATATAAAACTAAGTACATGCTGCGTCCGTCTGTTTGTCTGTCTAAACGCAAACAGATATCGATTAAAATTGAAATGGAGATAGTTTGAGATCTTGGGGAACAAATAGACGACTTTTTATCCCGGAAAAATACAAATCGTGACTTTCATTCTAGAAAAATGTTTTCACGCGGACAAAGCCGCGTGCAAAAGTTAGTATGTAATAATAATTATCATGAGTACAAATACTTAATTCTTATGTTGGAAAATATAATTAACTACAAAGTAATAATTTATCTGTTTGTTATGTATTTATGATTGGTATATTTTTATTGTGTTATTTTAGCTAAAACAATTCGGAGTGTAAATTATTTTATGACTTATCATTGTTTTTTTACAAATCATCTTTGCATATTCCCGCCTATAAATCAAGCGACGTAAAAGTATGGAACAAATGCACGAGGCTGTTTGCTCGGCGGAGGGCCCTAAAGACATCTCTTACAGCGTACATGTAAATAAAACTGCGATACGAATGACTCAACAATAAAATAGGTCGAAATGCAGCACTTTGACGTATGTTTACTCGGTAGAGGTCGCCATAAACAAGAAGACGGTGGTAAAAATAGGTAAACCATTAAACTATAAAACTGTTCCACAGAACTGTACGTTCTATATATCACTGCTTAGAATGTTTACCACTCCCGCGCTCTATTTTTGAAACTACAAGAATAAAAAAATATGTACAATTTTCAAAAAAATTAAAACTTAAAACATTTTTAGAATTCAAGTCATTTATCGATGGGAGAATTTGTTTCGCGGTTTCTTTTTTCGTATGAGCAGGTAATCCAAATTGAATTTTGCACCGAAACTCAATTTTCACTCGTTGGAAGTGTGACTTTTTATATCGTTGTTTAATTTACAAAGTTTTTTTATTTACAGATAAGGCTTCCGTAATTGAAAATCTTTGTGTATGTACGTCGAATTTGGAACGGCATATATGCTGTAAGGCTCGAACTAAATTGTATTTTAGGAGTTTATTTTTACTAACTGCCAAAACATATTAATATTTTTATTTAAATATAAGGAATGTAGCGGCGATAGCCTGCCAAATGTTCGCAGGTACACAAATCCCAAGGGCACACACCTCTGATTTTTCTAAAATTGTGTGTGTATTTTTTGTGAACTATCTCTTCCATTAATGGTGAAGGAAAACATCGTGAGGAAACCTGCATACCTGAGAAGTTCTCTATAGGATTTTTTAGGGAGTGTGAAGTCTACCAATAAGCAGTAAGCCAGCGTGGTGGACTGAGGCCTTACGCCTTTTAGTAGTAGAGGAGTATAGTGCCCAGCTGTGGGACAGTACATAATACAGGACTGTTACTATTATATTATAATGTGGAAATTATTTCCAGCTGTATACGAGTATATCACTGCTAACAATGCTAACCAACATACGCTAAAACCTAGATATATTCTGCAAACGTTTCGAAAAAGGAAAGAACCGTATTATTTCTTTCACTTCTATACTAAATGTGTTCCAAATATATATATATCGATAATAGAATAGAACATAAAAACAAAATTAAAAGCGTCCGTTACCAAAGAGCGACCGAATCGCAGCAGAAAGCCACCGTTCAATTTATGGCGTACAGAAATGGCTAGCGTCCAATGGTCCAAAGAGCCTTTCGCAAAATCAATAGTACTATTTGGGATATCAGTATCAAATAGAATTGACGAAATGAGCTCATAATAGCGAGAGGAAGGCAAATAGATCGGCGTGTTTGATCTCATCGCCTTTCTAATACTTAACCGTACTTCAGACGTAATTTCATTGAGTTTGATTTATATCAGGCGTTGGAATGTTCTATTGAAACTATTTGGGTGTGGAAGTTCTACCAATGTAAGTTGACCTTTGTGTTGTACAGTGAAGTGTCTAAGCAGATATCAAACTGCATCGGGATATTATATTTACTGTACCCAGTGTTTTTTTTAAACGGACAAGGCAGAGTGCCCACTGCCCTTGATGGTAAGTCGAGTGGGATCCAATAAAATGTATGTGTTTCCAATGTATGTAGTCAGTTCAGTATCACTACATAGTATAAAACAAAGTCGCTTTTTCTGTCCCTACCTTTGTATGCTTAAATCTTTAAAACTACGCAACGGATTTTGATGCGGTTTTTTTTTAATAGTTAGAGTGATTCAAGCGGAAGGTTTATATGTATAATAACATCCATTAAATAGTGGAGAAATATTGCACCCGTTTGAAGCCGGGGCGGGTCGCTAGTTTGTTCTAAAAAGGGATGTTCAAAGGCCAAAATCTAACGAAGTATATCGCACTCTTAATAAAATAATGACCTATTTCAAAATTGATAATTTGTGACAGTCGTCGGAAAAATAATTTTTGTTTGTTAAAAAGGTACTTTTTTGAAGTTGCTGTAAAATTGAGCTTATTAAAGATAGGTAATAAATGAAACCTATAACATGAAAAAAAAAGGGGAAAAAACTAAAAGATCGCAAAAAGAAATTGGTTGTTTGACGAATCCCACAAACTGACAATTTTGAAATGGGTCATTATTTTATTAAGAGTGCGATATTGTTCCATAACAGCCATGCCATCATAGTTCCACTCTGATATTTGAACTTAAAACATCCCAGCTTAGTCAAAATGTAATATAAAATCAAACTTTGCAAATAAAATTAATTAGCCATTATAACTGATCCCAATATTGTTCTTTCCGTTATTGGATTAATAAACTTAAGTCATTATTATGAGGGTAAAGTTTGTCCGTGTTCAAATAGTAGGGGAATATTTCATACTAGTATAGGTACAGATGGGTGTAAAAGTATAACACCTAATAATTGAGATTGATTTTTTAAATGTGATACTTAAAATATGGGAGAATAAAAATAAATCAAGAATTATTATTACATAATTATGTTGTTTATTTGCGCCAGTTAAAACTATATGAGTGCCTCAGAGGAGTAGTTGTAATTGTACAATTATGTGTAAATATGTTATAATGGTACCGCGCTGAGTTCCTGGGTTCGAATCCCGGGTCGGGCCAAAGAAATTGTGACTGGGTTTTTTCATCTTAAAATTACTCAGTCGCAGCTCGGAGTCAGGAAATTGGCGGTGTGATATCCCCGTGCCCCGGAAAGCTCGTAAAGCCGTTGGTCCTGCGCCTGATCTCTCCCCGGTCACGTCGGATTGCCGTTTCATTGGACTATGAGAATGAAGCAATAGAGAGTGCACCTGTGTATTGCTCACGCACTTGTACATTATAATATTTTTTGCGTACTTGGCTGATTAACATTCAGAGTTACACCACTACTCTCAAAGTTAAAGTTTAAATAACCAAATACCAGTAGAGCGTCGATGAACCGATCGACTATTTCAGCAAACAGCTAGGCTCGCTTCGGTAGATCAAAATTAAGGACTTCTGCACGTAAAATATTTATTAAGCAACAAAGTTTGTTCCTTGAGCTGTTTATTCATTTCCTACAAATCACTCTAATAAACGAGTTTCTTGTGTTAATGGTATATTGGTACATAAGTACATAAAAATCGATCGATTATCCGAAACCGCTTGTCCGAACACCCATGTTCCCCAATTCATTCGTATAATCAACGATCTATTGTAATTAGGCAGTAGTACTGCTTTAGAGATGTGGGCGGAGAAAATATGAAGTGACAAGAGAAACACAGCACCACACGACCCAACAACAACAAGAACACCGATTCCTCCCTAGGATGATCCGCGAGGCTATTGAAATTAAAAAAAACATCCTAATTTCAATAGGGAAGATGGTTAGAAGCTTGCACAAGCCTGGGATCCAGTTCTACATTTAATTAAATCGGAACCCAAAAGACCGGCTGCCAGACTTCAAGACACTGTGAGCTCATTCTGCGTAGATCGGACCACCAACAGCTAAAAATTTTAAAAAAGTTGTATAATTGTAAAATGTAGGTAGATATTGTAACTTTGACTTTACGGATGAACAACACCTCAGTCCCCCCCGTGACCATGAAGGCTGCAAAGTCTTCGAAACGTCGGGAGAAAAGTAAAATATTAAAACCGCGATAAAATTCGTAAAATAGTTTAATTTAAATTTCTAACATTCGCGTAAACTTAAGAAATCATTACAGCACCACAATTCATCCCAAAACTATGTCCGTTGATAGAAATAGTCACAACAATAACACAAATGCTAGTAAAAATATAAGACATTGTAGTGACATGTTGACCCTTACTCACGAACTATTCCTTCCACCAAGAAGGTCAAGATAAATGGGCATTCACACGAGAATTTCACGGTTACATGGCGGTAAATAAAACGCCTAAACGTTCCGTACATTCGTATTTAATTACATACGTATCCTTGGCAAAAGCACAAAGAAAGGATTACTCGATCCTGCAACCACACAATGGAATGAGACACATCCTTAATTCTATCTTACAGTCTTTTCATTAACGCTGGCTTAAATGTAGACCTTGATTTTAATATCTGGTGTGTTGTTTGTGTCGTAGGGTTAAGATCATGGGTTTATGATGCGATAAAAATACATTTTAGAAATATGTCAAAATAACACCTAGTTTTAAACTGATTTGAAGAGCCATATTATTATTATTTTTATTTAAATAATATAAAAATATGTAGAAATGAAACTATTTGATGGATTTTATAACGGTTTTTTAATATTATATTATAGTTTTTTCCCAACGTTTCGAAGACTTTGCAGTCACTGAGCGTACCGCGATAAAATCCGTAAAAGAGTTTTATTTCAATGTCTAACATTCGCGTAAACAGAAGAAATCATTATCAAATAATACGTAATCACACACCAGTAAAAAATATATATATAAAAAATTTATTTGTTACACACCAAAAAAGGCTTCGGTATCTTTTAGGCAGTAACGTAAGAAAAAACCAAATTCAACAAAACAATAAAATTATATAAAATTACAATACATTCTGTACTCGATTGTACCCGTTAATCTGAAATTTATTACCTACGATGGTGTACATATTCTACTTTTATTTAGGTTAAAACCTACTCAGCGTTAATTGTTTAAGTTTTGCACGGCGTAGTTAAACTCGTATGGGTAACTTTTAAAACATTATAAGTAACTATCCCGACCCAATTTAGATGACTATTATTAATTAAATTGGACTAGTGACAGTATTTGGGGTTTAAAGTATGAGTTTCTGGGTTCTAGGAACATTTATGTGTTTTCAATGAGAAAAAACTCATTTGAGTACCGAATTGAAGTTTTTTGCAGATAATGTAACTTTGACTTTTAGGATAGCCAATACCTTAGACCGCCCCGTAACCACGAAGGCTGCAAAGTGTTCGAAACGTCGGAAGAAATTTATAATATAAAAACCACAATAAAATCCGTAATTTTATTTTAATGTCTAACATTCGCGTAAACATAAGAAATCATTAAGAAACTATTATATACCAATGAATTTAGAAACACAAGATTATATTATGGTAAGATTTCAAGACAATTCAACCATCTTAAACCAAATAGAAACAAGACAACTTGGTACATTAATTAACGTATTAAATTCAACGTCACTCATTGTCCATTCAAAGCTGTCTAGGTACGTAACTGCCTGTAAGGTGTAAAAGCGGATCTGAGCGTTTGAAGTCTTGCCTGACAAGGGGAGAGCTGTTCACTCGCCGGCTGAAGTGCCACTCCACTACATCAAAGGCCCAGACGTCATGATGTGAATGGTGGTAATTTTTAAAAACGTGTGTTATATGCGATTTAGGTAGATTTGGGTCAAATTGTTAATAAACTGCGGAAAGACTTGTATGTTAAGTGTGTGTGTTCCCTAAGTATATTGTTGGGGATAATTGTCGAAATGGTTTAGTCGATTTTGAAATAATTCATAGGTTTTTTTATTTAGTTATATATTGCTAAGAGGGTAATATACTAAATAGCTAATAATATATAACTAATGCTTAGTTGTCTACCTCTTTTTTTGTTATACCGTGGAAACTATTTGGTAAAGGGTTTAGTCAATTTTGTTAGTACTTCTATTAGTTTTTATAAATGGCAATGTTACTATACATATAAAAATCACAACTCTAACAAATAGCTATTTTCTAACAACCAAAATAAAGAAGCCCGATCAACCAGAAGTACAAAATTTCCCAATTGAAACCCCGAACAAACACCATCCACGAATTCTCGGACACTTGATGGAACGTGATCTTGACATTTTTGGGGCGACAGCCCACTGAGTGGCCCTTGATACATCAAAGAAATGAGGAAAGTGTGTGAGACAAAAAACACCCACTGCAATCAACGCCTTTGATCCTTGAATCATGATGCTTGGATCGGCAAACAACCATCAAGTGGTTTTGTTGATACGCAGATTTTTATGTCCTATATTTTAGTAAATATTCAGGAGTAAACCAAGGACTGATATTTGGACACTTGGAAAGACTCTTTAATTACTAATTTAATGAGGCAACGGTAAGTAATAGTAGAATCAGATGCCTCATTGATGTACTCAATGAGGCATCTGATTCTACTATTAGCCGTTGCGCAGACGCTGTCAATTTGTTTGATCTTGAAGTAACTGTCATCTGTTCACCTGTTTGAATTGATCGTGTAAAACAGATCAACCGAACAACAGTTCAGTTCTAGAGTTCGCAAGTTTGATTATATAATCATATTATAATAATAATATTATTATTATTATTTGCTATATTTATTTTTATGTGTATTTATTTGGGTATATATTTTTGTACCACCCTAAGCTTCACTGGGAGAGAATGCCTTTGGCATTAAGTCTCTCGAAGGACATATTCAGTTTTACTTATAAAAAATTGCAAAGCTATGCTTAGATAAAACTTAAAAAACACAAATTTACACGATCAGCTGTAAGTCAAAACCCGCCATCTTGCCTCTTAATAAGGTTTAAACTAGGAAACCGCTGATGTTTTTGACAGCTATTTAAGCAATTCTTAATAACTACCTCTTAACGCTAAAACAAGTTTATATGTAAGACTGATTATGTATATTATAAAGTGTATAAATGAATATAATTGTCTTTCTTGAGGATTAAATATTGTACAAATAATGTCATGCGCTATGAACATATATCTTAGGATTAATATGTCTCTGCTATGAACGCTCAAAGGTTTATGTTGAATAAAATTAACCACAAATTCGTAGCAAATTTTCGTCAGCAATATACGGTGCTGAGTTAAGATAACCCCGCTCTGTGATAATCTTCAGTTTGTATGGTACAATGTAATATGGCGAATTGAGAGAAGGGCTTTTTCTTGTTTAACAATTTATTATTTTAATATTGTGATGTTTAATATTTTAATATTGTAATATTGTGTTTATTGTGTTATAATTTATTATCATAATATTGTTTTAATATTGTGATTTTAATAATGTGATTGTGATTCTTATCTAAATCGTATAATATTATCTTGGCTTACTAATAATATAAATGCTGAAGTTTGTGAAAATATTTTGATGTCGCTATGTTTGTTAGAACACACAGAAACAACGAAACGGATTCAGATGAAATTTGCCACATAGATAGACCGTGTCCATGATTAACATATAGATTACTTTTTAGGCAATTAATTTGCTCCAATAGGAAATGAAGAAAAGTTTAAAATCGATTTTTTAATAGATGGTACTGGTGTCCTCCATTTTTAAGGACTTTTATAGCAGAAAAGATTATCACGCGGGCGAATCCGCGAGTAAAATCTATTTTTATAGGTATAATTTTTGAATGCAGATTCCCTTTCATGAGATGTGTCTGTATCAATTCCATATTTTATTATTTTTTATAAAAATGAAGACTATACAAAGGATAATGTAACACAGTAAAAATAATTTCCAAAATATCCATTTATTTTTTTCTACAAAAAACTAGATCACTCAATTCTTATTCAAAAACAAAAACACATACTTTTGCAGTCAAAACCGCCCCACACAGCGAACTTACTAGTGACACCCTAGTGTGAAATTCCGCGACAGTCCTCCAATTATCATTCTAAACACTGGAGGATTAATTAAATTTTGCGATACTGAGAATTGGTAGGGAAGGGTGTCTGAATCTGCAGGGGACAAAATTAGTTTTTACACGTCGGCATTTATGGTATGTAATGTGAATGGTGCTTGATTCTATTTTTCGTTTTTGGATTTGAAGGAAGGATCTCTCTATCAAACGGTTTGATTGTTTAATGAGACATACAATGTCGGAACGTTAATATCGTCAGAGTGGGTATTTTTTTTTACTGGCACGTCATAGTGACCCTACTGTACCTGACGGTAAGTAGAGTAGGGTCAAATACAATGTCGACTTACTAAAGATGATTATCCTTCAAATGCTTCTTACTATATATGAACCTTATAAAGTCTAATCTTACCATGCACCTGACGGTAAGAGGAATAGGGTTAAACAGAATGTTGGCTTACAAGAGATGATTATCCTTCAAAAGCTTCTTACTATATATGAACCTTATAAAGTCTAATCTTACCTTGCACCTGACGGTAAGAGGAATAGGGTTAAATAGAATGTTGACTTACAAGAGATGATTATCCTTCAAAAGCTTCTTACTATATATGAACCTTATAAAATCTAATCTTACCATGCACCTGACGGTAAGAGGAATAGGGTTAAATAGAATGTTGGCTTACAAGAGATGATTATCCTTCAAAAGCTTCTTACTATATATGAACCTTATAAAGTCTAATCTTACCATGCACCTGACGGTAAGAGGAATAGGGTTAAATAGAATGTCAACTTACAAGAGATGATTATCCTTCAAAAGCTTCTTACTATATATGAACCTTATAAAGTCAAATTTTACTTATTGATTAATATAATTTTAGCAAAATTTCACAAATGCTTGAAAGCGACCTCACACCAATTTTAATTAACAATTTATTACTCAGCACAAAGCAATTTTACTGTCTGCGTGACACATGTACATTTGCCTTGATTGATTGCCATATTAATTAATATCTAAGCGTGTCAGGGAGTCCAGTTGGAGAGGAAAAGTTTTGTGATAGGGAATACATTTTGGGATACATGGCAGATAACACCAAAAAACCAAAGGTACGAAATATGATACATCATGAAAAGCTTTTTTTTTGTTTCGGGGATAAAATACCTTATTACTACCGCCCAGCCTTCATGGGGGCGACTGAGTGGTTATTTTGAGGGTCATTGTGCCTTACGAGAAATATATGAAAAACCTGCCGTACCGTTAGATAAATTGATTTCACGGTCAGCTGTTAATCATAAGACAGATAAACTTAACTCTTGACGACCATTGGTAAAGAACCTCTCGTTGATGAAATTAAGTCTAGTTATTTATTATTAATCCGAATTGACCTTCAGGTTTCAGATTTCTTGGACTGCATTCCATACCGAGTCTGTTCTATAAGCTTTGCAAAATCAAAAGCAGGCTTTTCAGCATCACCTTGTACCGGGTACTGGAGTTTACCGGTCACATAGCCAAAGACAACGGACATAACCTCGAACAACTGATGGTTACTGGCAAAATTGAGGGCAAATATCCGAGAGGTCATAGTCTCCTCAGATGATTGGGAAAATTTGGTCTAAGCTTACCATCAAACTTCATGTTCATCACAAAGATACTCCATGTTCAAGGGATCACGCCTGTCAGCAATGAAGAATATGATGCAAGAGAAATATCTGATGTATTAAATCGTTCCAGCTAAGTACCTCTTGAAAAGACAAATTTAACACCAGAATTCCTAAATATTTTCGTCATGACCGTTCTAAAGCAAATCAATACCAAACACTTTCCCGTTTTCATTATTTTCCACTCAATTTGTTAACACAAGAGCAATAACCCTGCACTCGCTCAATTTACCAGCAAAGTTATGGCACTAAGTAGATTGCATATAATAAATAATTTAAGGAATCGTTATGATTTGTGGAGACCATAAAACGACTCCGGTATACCGGTATATTTCTATTAATACCACATAGTTTATAGTTCATGTGGGTGTGTGATACCGTCTTAAGATGGTTATATAACAGTGGAAGGAATGATATTGTTATAGGGTTTCTTGCAGAATGCATTATTGATTTTGTAGTCTTTGCTATCTATGCGTTTATGGGTGTAAGTTCTGAGCTAAACTTCTGAAATGAACCCTGACACAATAACTCCCAAATTATTAAGAATATATATTTTTTTTATCGTTTATCTTTATTATAAGTGACTGAACTAAAATCTTTTTTTATATATCGTGATTTTTTGTAATATAGTCATTTATGTAGGTAGATATCGTATCTTTGATTTTCGGCCGACCAATACCTCAGTCCCCCCGTAGCAAAGAGAAAATTATAATATAAAAAACCGCGATATAGTCCGAAAAACACTTTTACTTCAATGTTTAACATTCTCGTAAACATCAGAAATCATTATTTATTACAAGTATATAGAAATTCTTTGACGCAGACATCCTTGCGTCATGGACCCGAACCCTGCACTGTAGTGATGAAAATACTCCTTCACCAGATGATTTCAGCTCCAAGAGAACATATGACTATTATAGGTTGTTAATATTACATGAATAATAACTCCTGGAAGATGACTTGTGCTAATACGTACCAAATTAGTAACCCTGAAAGCCATGTTTATAGAACAATATTTACGAACCGCACGCACCAAAAATCCAGTAGTTCGTACAAACAAATAGGTAATGTATTGTAATAGATTCCAGGTTAGATCAAAGCCGAACCCAGACGATAAATAAACAAAGTTCATATAAATATTTATTCGGCTTATGAGGGAAAGTTTTAGGGTACGTTATACCTCACACAACGCCACCCCATTATGAACAGTTAGCAACGGGTTAAAAGGATTTCATGACGCTACAGTCCCTATGTTTGTAAAATAAGCCTCTTATTTTACCTACTTGAATGTTATTGTGGTATTTTTGATGTTGATTTTAGCGCTTCTTTTGTGTAGTTATATAGTATTTAGACTGTAAAACTAGAGGCCTTGGGTTCGATTAGCAGGGAAAGATGAAAGGTAATCGACTGGTTAAAAAAACTAAACTAAAACAGTGCTTAAAAAGGGAGTTGGTATCTATATTCAGCAACAGTTTTTAATACCTTGCTTACCAGTAAAATAGTTAAGTTAGTCAAATAAAATATAAATGTTAAATACATGACATTAAAGATAATTGGGCCTAACGCGTTAAACGTCAGCGATCGGTGATACAGCCGCTTTTAGAAACTATGCAGCGGTTTGATCCTAAACGTGCATGTTTAATTGCTAGCCTATATCGTTTGGGAGGCATGATGAAGCTATCGAGTGCTACGCGTTAGTTTACTACTCAAAAAGCCGCTAAAACACGACGCAGCTCAAAGCAATCGTTTGAAAGTGCTATTTCGATACCGCTATCAAACGCAGTCACCAAAAGGCACTACAGCAGTAAATTTGCAGTTGCAGCAAAGCAGATCGGAGAAGTATTGTATAACTTTCTAGCTTTCTACAGCATAGGCAAACTGGCAAGTAGGTCACGTGATATATGTTATGCTAAACTAACAAGTTCTTGCAGCAATATATTGCGTGAGAACTTCCAGATGCGTTTATTCTAGTGGCAATATTAAAAATTATATACGCATGATACTTGGCGCAAGTCCTGTAAGCTTTACAATTTGTTTACACAAAGAACAATTTCTTGCGATAGTTGACTTCTGAAATTATTTTTGCTAATTTAAGTCACATTTAAGTTAAATGTTGTCCACTGTACATAAACATCTACTATACAAAAACAATCTTGAACTAGTTGCTAATGTTATGGAATTACAAATGGAATGGAGGCGTTTGGGCGTTTCATATAAAACGTCACAAGAAGACACCGTTCTTCAGTTTTGTGCTATAGCCTTCATGCTATAGCCCTAAACGAAATAAAATGGGCCAATCAAGACCATTTGCTCATGGCGTGACGAGCATTAAGTGTGCCGTCACACACTGCTAAACTAAAGAACGGATTCATTAAAATGTAAAGGGCGATCTAAAGCCGAAGGGAGATATTTGACTCGATAAACAACTAATTGGGACTTGGCTTGAAAAATTTTGTGATTCATGAGTTTATTGAATTCGGTGCTGTAGCGTCGGATGAATGTTATTAATTCGTTTTTCCTCGAAGTTAAGTCGAGTGGTTGAATTTCAATGCGACTGCATTTTTATTGAGAGCGCTTGAAATAATTTTTCTGTTGCCTATGTTCAAATATTGGGATTTAATTATTTCAGCGTAGAGGATTCAGCAGTTAAAAATAGAATTGCTTGTAACGAATTACACAATGCAAAGTGAATGCTGTGGGAGTCGAGAACAGTGCAAACATTTTGCAACACGATTACTATAATACTTTATAAAATTAGAGAATGGTAGGAAAATATCACTTCATCTCATTTCAATCATGATTCCTTGCAAAAGCAGTATAATAGTTTATTTATTTTGTCTTGTTTTAGATAAAGCTGAATATACGATCAACCCAATGTTAGTAATCATTGTCAACAATTGTTCTTGTTCCTTCATTAGTAGCGGAGGATTTTGGTCATGAATTGTGAGTAACTAGAGATAATTTCCAAGGCGGTAACGTTTTTCCGAAATGAGAAAACACATGAGCCTTATGGGACATAAATTCTACCTCACTATTTTTCTGCTCAATATCAGCTCGGAGACTGACAGTTGTTCCTGATATGGCGATAGGTTCACCCCCTATCACATTGACGGAACAAACTTGCCGAAAAGTGGGTACCCTGGTTTCTCCTCTGCATACCTCTCTGGAGATAAATGCGTGATGTGTATGTGTGTGTATTTGTCAAAATATAGTTACAAATGAACAGAGTGAACAGTATCCACTAGTTATACCTGTCTATTCTTTATGTGACGAGTTTTAAAAAAACATGAAATATTTACCATAAAGCTCTGAAGTAAATGAGCTACCATCTGTGTTGAACAGGTTAATTATTCAATTAAACATGCCGGCCGGCGGGACAATTTTGGAATTTGCATAAAGGTCAATCAGAGCCGATCGTGCCCTGATTGGGGCGAGTTCGGATCCTCTTTATATATTCACCGTGCCTTAAGATTCACTCCGGTGTTGTTTTACCTTCAGTTTCCTGTTCTAAATTATTATTAGTTTACACTTCTTCGAGAACATTTACTCACAGCACATTTATAAGTTTTTGGAGCACATTTACCCTTTTACTTACAGTTCTATTTTCTATAAGCGGTATGTTACGAAGCAAGTACGCGATTGTAATCATGACGACAATGGTGAGATACAAGTTAATACTCCTCACTACTAGAAACTTCATGCACTTATCCTCAGATACAGTGTAGTCAAGACGCCACGACAAAACCCCAGCCAGATATAAAACAAAATTTAATCTGCTATCTCAGTCTCGAAAATCTACTTCGCCAACAAAAACTTTGCCGAAACAATATTCATCTAATTTTTCTTATCAAACCTTAAGTACGGGAGCTTCTTATCGCAAGGGGCGATCTTGATGGCTCGAGTTAGTACTAAATCTCCTATTTGAATGGGTTTTGTTTGAAATACGCTCCAGCGTATAAGGAAGACTTATTATTTCACGTCCGTATTCGCTTTCTCCTTTGACTAGTTGATCCCCTTTTGCGATATGATAAAGTAAATTGTGTTTTATTGTTATGGCACTTGCAGATTTGACGTACAAGGGGATATAATTTGGCGCGGCTTGATCAATTTATAGAATGTCTTTTGTGTCATTGAATGATTTATGCGTTAATTTGTGATACGGCTGTGATATCCAAATAAAGCGAGGTATGGTTGTGATATCTCACAATTATGATTTGATTTAAGGGTTTCAATTGATCTGGTGGTATGGTTACCTATGTTCTGCTAATATTTGTTTCAGATTTAGGTGTTGCGGGGCCCTAAAGCCTTCTTAAATGTAGTACGTACCCATAACATTTAAATTGAATCTTAGTGGGAAGTAAGTACTTTCCTCTATTGCAACATCTTATTAATTTTTTTATTGCCCGACTAGAGCAAAACGAGGAATGGTAATTTAAATATATATTTAAGATCGAACGTTGCAAATTCTAACCTAATTGTCGTAAACAAGAAGTTTCTTAAACCTATAATACAAAAAAGTCAGTATCAATGAAAGCAATGATAGTAAAACAAGTTATAACTTTCAAAGTGAGGATCTTGATAACCCTGAACAGATTTATAATTTCACAGTTGGGATACAATAATATCTATCCGATGAGTCATTTTCGACTAATTTAATGTACGTGAGGATCGTATTAACTAGATAGGAACAAATATAATTGTGGACCCAAATCACTTATGCAAATTATATTTACTTGTAACTTCAGTAGTTTTCAATAAACATTGTGATTGCCAATCGTATAAAAGGTAGTCTATTAAACAAGTGGATGACATTCTTTTCCAATTAATATTGTATACTTACGTATTGAATAAAATTGATAAAATTGGAGCTCATTTTCATTTATCATATATATATCGTTCAAATAAATATAACCTTACTAAGATAAATCGATAACTTATCATATACAACTGTCATTTTCAATTCGTTTGTCTTGTGTTTTAACCTATCAATATTTATCTGATTATTGAAAAATCACCCCTAAAGTGAAGAGACATGAACAAAATGAAACAGGTTAAAGTTAAAGTTCAGTATTGAAATCCAGCCTCGGGCGATAGCAGCAAACACTCGTAGAACATTCTAAGTCTGCAGTCCATCTAATATCGTATTGTTTTTGTGAAGATATCTTTCCTATATCATTTGGCTTATCTCAAAGGTCCAAATGACGCATATGGGATAACCATGTATATTCCAGAATTATTAAGGCTTTTTTCGTAGCGATACTTTTTTTTTCACCTAGGTGAAAGAGTTGTTATAATAATAGCAACAGTTTTTCTTTAAACATGATGTATTTTTATCGGTAGGTCCAACATTAAGAAAAAATTTAATCAGTTATCACCTACCATTTTTAAAGATAAGTTTAACATTCTTATCATCAACCTATTTAAAAAAGCTACGACTAATTTCCTTTTGTTACCATCAAAGAAGCGAAAATTGGGGATGCAACATAAAAAGAAAAGGCGGCAATTTTAATATTTTGCAGGAAATGTAAATGAGACGTAAAATTTTTACAACGCCTTAATCTGGCCATCATCGTTAGACCCTTGATCTGAGACTGTAATGGACTTAAAGTTACTGCTTAACTCTTCAATATTAAGTTAGGTATTTACTATATGAACATTATTGATCTATATAATATTATATTGAAAAGTGACGTAGATTTGGATTCTTAAGTTTACGCAAAAGTTAAGCAAACGAATGAAGATACAAATTTACTTGAGCCTAATGGAATATTAAGTATTTGATGGATATTTTAAAATAGGTGCAACAGACCAGATATCGCTGTTTACTACTTTGAAATAGAAAATAAGCACAATGAATTTCCACTAAATAATGATAATCAATTAAGTTTTCAGGACGTAAAGATCTGGAAACATAACCATATTAAAAATAAACTATCAATACCTTTTATATAAAAAAGCAAAGACGAAGCAGTCGTATAGATTTCATTTTACTTTTTCCATTTGCAAAGGTACGCTTTTAAATTGTCTCCGAACGGACCCAGTCAAGGGCGATAACTAGTAAAAAATAATATCTTCCTCGAAATCCATTGCCATATTCGAGTTCCCAATGTCGTAATGGAATTTTAATGAGAAATTCAACTGTGCCCTGTAATACCGTTTTTACCTTCCCTCTGAAATGAAGGAGGGCATTTATTGGAATCGATAACAATACGGCAGATCTTCAAAGATAATCCAGATTTTATTTTTATTGATTATGAAGATGTTTGACGTATTTTGTCTTCATTTCTCGGATGATAAAATACCATTGGGGAATTCTAGCTGCTTAGTATATTAATTCTTGCACCAATATCAATGAATCAAATAGGTTTTCAATCATAAGTAAAACTCCATCAGTGTCACAAGGCTAATTGAAGGTAATTTTTAGATAATGGGTCCCGAAAAATCTGCCTCTGGCCTAGTGGGTTCGTTGTTGGCTACGAATGGAGAGATCGAAGTTTGGTTCCCGCAAAGAGACACATGTTTCTAATACACAAATATAATGACAAATTAGTGTTCCCCGACATTCGCCGAGCTTAACTGCTCGGTGTCATAAAATGCATGCCATTGCTGATCTTGGCTTACAGGAGTTGTAGTGGCAGGTGTGAGGGCGGGAAAGTCGCTATAATACTCAAATATTTGTTATGGGTTTAGGTGTTGTCGAACTGAAAGTTTTTTATATCTTAAAATAGAGTCAGAACTAAATATGTGATTGTTAGGGGCATTTGTTTAAACGCTGTCTATCCTATTTACGGTAGAAATTAATATTCTTACAACATAAGTCCCAGCTTATCTTTTGTCTCCTAAGATTAAGAATAAATGATTAATTCCAATTGTTATTTCAGCTTTTGAAATATTATTCAACCGTGAACCGTATCTCGATTCCTTTTTCATTTTCGTCCCTTTAAATTACTCATCTTCATCTGTAGGGGCCAGATAAAAAAATGTCAACAATGACTAGATTCGGTACGTATTCTCGCATATTCGATATATTATACTGTAAGGAAATAACTGCTTGCCTCGGTGGCATAGTTATATTGCATGTGCGGTACGGCACCGCTCCGAGGTCCTGGGTTCGAATCGTGGGTCGGGCAAAGTGATTTTGGCGTTGTTCTGCTCTGTATCAGCTCGGAGTCTGGAATTTATGCCCGATATAGCGTTCGGCTCGTCCTTTATCACATCATGGGACGGGATACACTTGGCGAAAAGAAAGAAAAGTGAGTGCCCTGATTGCGCTTCTGTATACCTCTTCGAGGATAAATTCGTGATGTCTGTGGTTGAAAGAAGCAATAGACTGCATTTCTTTAGACGACGCGCGAGCGCGTGAAGTATTTGCAGTCGTCTTGGACTGTAAAGTTATACCGCGCTCTATGTGCTTCATCTGACAAATTGAAGTTACGATTTGTTCTTTATCGTGTTAATTCCTTTCATGCAGTCAGTGACGTTGAATTTATGCCGTACAATAAAAACAGTTAAACTGATTTTTCCTTTTTCTAAAACTCTGTAAAAAAACTCCGAAGTCAATTGGCAAGTTTAATCACTACCTCATTAGTAAAACAATTTAAAAACTGCCTAAAAAGTTCATCATCATCATCAGCCTATATCTTTGTCCACTGCTGGACATAGGCATCCTCCAATATGCGCCATTTTACCCTGTCTTCGGCCTGTCTCATCCAGTTCTTGCAAGCGACCTTTCGCAGATCGTCACTCCACCTAGCTGGAGGGCGTCCTACACTACGTGTGCCGAGCCATGGTCTCCACTCAAGGACTCGTTTACCCGTTTAAAAAGTTACAACAAAACAAAATTCCTCTACAAAAGTTTATAGATATCGTGCGCCATTATATCGAATACAGCAAGAATAGCCCCCGTGAATAGCTGAAAACACAAAAGTGTAATTCGGCCGGGGGCTTATTGTAAACAAGCTTTATCTCATCGCGGCAGACGGCGATCGCGCCAACTTAGCGCTTCTGTCGACTTTACACCGACCGAGGATTTTTCAACGGAAAATTAAATTATGTTCGGAAATTATTTAGGTTGTCAGTGAGATTTTTTTTAATTTTTTGTGTTTAGCTGTATCGGAGTTTAATAATTTCTTGTTTTCGCGAATGTTAGACATCTAAATTAAACTAGTTTTCAGATTATTACCGCGATTTTTGTTTTTTAATTTTGTCTATACGTTTCGAAGATTTTGCAAATTTCATGGTCATCGGGCGGATAATCCGCCCCGGTATAATTGAATATGTAATTTCGAAAAGGTCATATCTTATAAGTATAATATCTAGATGTATATCGAGAAATGTGTGTATAATAAAAAATAACAACAAAACTTCTGTAATTTTTTATTGCCATTTGAAACCAAATTCTAATCCAAAAATATATTTTTTTTACACTACTTTAGAATATTTCCATTTCCTGAACATTTTACATTTTTGGGCATGTGGCCTTTTCAAAATTGCATATTTAATTTAAGTTATACTTAATCCAGATGAAATTCTCAAGATTTTTGTTTGTAATGTTTATAAAAATATTTTTCCACGCGGGCGAAGTCGCGAAAAAGGTAGTTAGTTATAATACTATACTGCAGTTTAAATATATTTTTCCATACATCTACAGAACTTTCCATCACAACAAGCCGGCACTCTCCCACCATTTATCAACATAACATAAATAATAAATGAACATAATGGCTCAATTTTCGTGTATAATTGGAGTTAAATCATACGCCTCCGGGGTATTTATTATAAACGGCATACACAGCTTGTTATAACACGGATCGTTATTGATATCCCCTATAATGTTTTATTAACACCTGCTTCATGTGAAACTATAATGACCAGAGACCGTCGCCAATACAATGTACAATCGTTATCATTATGTAACAGAAAGCAAAAATCAATAGGAATTACATATCCAAGCGATAGACTTATCGATCGGATATTTAGTTATTTGTTGTGTTAAGACAAACAGCAGTTATTACATTCAATTTATTAAACTAATAATATTTTAAACCTTCAGGTGCCACGGCATGTATTGCAGTGTTGGAAAAAAATCATAATGAGTAATTTTGTTAACAATCTTAAAACTGATAAAATAATGTATAATGTATCATTCGTATATATTTTTTTTAGCGTTAACGATTGAAAGGCGTCTTAGTTATAGATGCAATAGTGATGATTATTGAATGAGTGAATGAAACACTTTATTGTAAGCAACAAATACAGAAAAATGAATACAATTATTACATAATAATTTGTACCGATAAGCGGGCCTATCGCTAAAAAGCTATCTCTTCTAGACAATCTGAACCTTGCTGTTATATTAATTACTGTTCTTTCCATGTGAAATCTAACTGTATAAGAAAAGTGCTATGTTTTTGGAGGTCACTTTATTCACGAGTCTATCTTTAAAGGAAGTTATTGAACTGATTTTATTGAGTAAGATACCGTACGGTACCTTTAGCGGCGTAAAGGTTAACGCCACTGTAGAGGAACAGATGGTTGCGTTCCTCTATGGAAGGGGAAGATTTCCAGTCAGGCAGATGTTGCGCCTGACCGGCCGCGGCCCCTCCGACGGTTCCTATTCGGAGATGGTATATATGCAACGCGTCGCTCAAATTGTGCAAGCGTGATTCAGGATCGACGTCGCCATCTATCGTGATTGCTGTGTGATATCACTGTAGTTGCGTCACTGCATCGATCCTCTTGCAGTTCCGGCGATGTTGACAAGATGGCGGTGTATGTATCGATTGTACCGCCAATAGTAATAATTATTTCATATCGGTTAGTCACAAAAAGAAATATACTTCTTACATGCCAGATATCGTAATAAGTTTTTTTATTTGTGCAAGGAAATGTGACATCATTAGACCTGATACTAAGTTGAGTGGAGTCGAATAGAATGTCGACTGACGAGAGATTGCCCCTCGGCAGTCGACACAATTATGTCGGACTTTTGGAATCGGATATACACAGACTGATTCCAGAACGCGACAGTTACGTACGCCACTATGGCGGGTTTTAACACCTTGTGTATGGTGGTCGCTATCTTGGCGGATACAAAATATATTTATATAAACGCTTTGGCGCATAGGCACATGAATTTCTGGCTAAACTTTATCCCGAATAATGCATACTGAGGGTTTTATTCCAGGAAACCTATTTTAACAGCTCGGAACATGCAGCAAAAGCTTTTATATGATAAATATGAATGAAAATCGAAAACATTTTTCACACTAGGTACGTTTCATAAAATATTTTTGTTGAGTAAAATTTTATAAAAAAAATCAACAAAGACATTTACGTTCGATCGGATTATTAGAACTTTTTTGTATTTTCATGATTTTTATATATTATTAAGATCAAAACTAGATTTTAATGAAAATTGTTAAATAAAAATCTTCATTTTTCTTGAAGCGGCGATAGCCTAGTTGGTTGTGGAACGGACTGCCGAGACGAATGTCCGCAGGTTCTAATCCCAAGGGCACACACCTCTGATTTTTCTAATAAATTATGTGTGTATTCTTTGTGAATTATCGCTTGCTTTAACGGTGAAGGAAAACATCGTGAGGAAACCTGCATACCTGAGAAGGTCTCTATAGGAATTTCGAGGGTGTGTGTATTCTACCAATCCGCACTAGGCCAGCGTGGTGGACTAAGGCCTAATCCCTCTCAGTAGTAGAGGAGGCCCGTGCTCAGCAGTGGGCAAGTATATAATACAGGGCTGATATTATTATTATTATTTATTATTAAAATTCTTCAGTAGGCCCTAGCTCCCAATTTCATACAACCTAAAGACAAGGTGAGCAAAGTGCTCGCGTATAGTAAACACAACTGTCCAACACAGTGTTACCTACTAAAACGGATATACAATAGATAGTTCACTTACCATCAGGTTACTTACCTCGTGAACATAATACAGTAGCTCCGAAACTAAATAAAATAAAACATTCGTAACAGAATACTTCAATACGAGCACTCTATTGAAACAAAACTCCGCTAACTTAAAATATTGCCATAACAAAATTTGTGTGGCGCGTGTCTTAAAAATGGGAAATTTCATCGAACACAACGTGAATATTTCCAACTTGTCACGTCCCGGCGCCCTGGGGACGCCATCCCAAAATTTGTCCAGGGATCATGGGATTCTATTTGCCTAGATATTTTGGCTAAAAGAAATTCTAAGTTGACCACATATTTTACGATTCTGATAATCACGAATAGTATTATTACAAATATCGTTGCGATGTTTTGGTTTATTAAATGGACGGAGAAACAGCCTGGAGATCACCTTATTGTTTGCGGCGCTAGTGTGCCGATGTAAGTGTAGTGGGGTCCAATGGAATGTCGATTGACGAGAGATTATTATTCTTTGGCAGTCGATACTATTATGCCGGCTCATTGAAACCGGATATATACAGTCGGAACTCGGGACACACTTACGTGAGTGATTATAGCGGGTTTTAACATTTGGGTACGGTGCTCGATATACGGGCGGATATAAATATATTATCTTAACCACTAGCGCATACCTGATGCATATACTACTCACTCAATATACGAAATATAATATTAAGTTAGCTGTCAATTCAGATTGATTTTCTATGAACGATCTTTTAATAAGCCAGCTGATTAATACTAAAAACGAATATTATAAAAGTCTATGTATATACTGTAGTGAATTCTTGTAATATTGAGCATAACCTATTTTCTCGGAAACTTATTAATATTTAATGTATTTATTAAAATATACTTCAACAAAGAGTTATAGGAAATCAGATTAAAATAATCCTATTATCTAGTATACTTGGAGTAAAATTAAAAAGATAAATAAGTTACAAATACTATATTATGCACATGTTGTTTTGGGAGTCTTGCAAAAACTAAGCCAAATGGATCGTAAAATGCGAAAAAGTATTGTGCCAACTACAGATTGAAATAGCATGGCGGATGGAATTATTTTTAAAGCACAAAATTTACCATTTGCTATTTTTAATGACGAGACGAGCCTGTAGTTTTTTTGATGGTAAGCGATACCGCCCCTAAACAGTAGAAACACTATCGTACACCTTGAATTACAAAGTATTGTTTGGTATTCCAATGCGCTCGCCACCTTGGGATATAAGATGTTAAGTCTTACTATGTCCAGTAGTTACACTGGCTATAATGTCCTTCAAACTGGAACACAGCATTGACTCCACACTGTTGCTTGGCGGGAGACATAGACAATGCGGTGGTACCTACCCAGGCGGACTCTCACATATGTGAGACCTATCACCAGTTACAACTTTTTATAACTATAAGGCAGCAGTACCGTCCTCGCTGCGTTCCCCGTTCCCCCGACCCTTCTAATAGTTCCAGCCCGCGTGCCGACGAATACAGTAATAGATAGATTGTCTAGTACGCTCATACCTAATCATTATCTCATCCCCTCCTATTGGCCGTCATGAGCAGAGGTTCGTAACCCGCTAGTGGGTTGCCCTCAGCATGGTCTCTTTATTTCCAAGGGTTGCGGGCGCCTAAAGCGTTCACCCGGAAGTCCGGTGTGTTTGTATACGCCGATCCTTGTCAGGCTAACAAATCATGTTAAAAAAAGTCTCATGTTGGTACTGTCAAGGCTCTTAGGTCTGGATGAAAATCAGCGTCAAGCATTTGTTGTTTGGCATCTGCTGATCTAGATCCATTTGGCACTGTAGTAGAGGGACGTACACTATCCAAACTGGATCAGTATCTGACTTATGTCTTTCGGTACTCACCTAACTAAACAATTTTTTGGATTTTACCGCGGTTTAAATGTTTTAGTTTTCTCCCTAGTAGTAGTAGTTTTCTTTCTGTTTTAGTTTTGGAAGAAAACTAAAACATCAAAACTGCTATAAAATCCGAAAAATTGATTAATTTTAATGTCTAACATTCGCGTAAACAAACTTAAGAAATCATTATTATCACTTAACTTTAAAATTGTATTTTCTTTTTGTTTTTTATCCCCTACCTCATAAGAAGTTTAATTTATTGTAAGTTATTTTTACCATCTAACCTGTGGCCAATAAAATATGTTTCTCTTTCTTTTAAGTTAAATACCAACCTTCACAACCAAAAAAAACCGTGGATGACCCTTAAAGAACACTTAGCATGATTTATTCAGGACCTCTCCCCGTAAAGTAACGCAAGAGAAACTAGTACTATAAAATTTGCATCAAAACTTGAATCCGCGCCGGCGACACAGATAAAGTCAATTATTTCCATGTAGTTTAAAATTTCATGCGCAAAATTGCCTTTTTATTGTCCGCTATAACTTTACTTTTACAATGATATATTGTACTGTCATTAAGTGCCTTTCATGTACACTAATGTGAGTAAAGATTGCCTTCGTGCATTCCAGTCGGTCTAGCTTTGCCAGTGGAAAAGAAATATTTGAATAACCGGAGTTTAAAGCGTGCAATTTCAACTGTGAATTTTTTCACTTTGTCTCATTTATTGTGGCGTGGGGGCGTAGAATATACTGCTACGTACCATTAAGCTGTTTAGCGAGTCACTTGAAATTTAATGTCTTAAGTGAAATAAGTTTTAAGCTCAAGCAACTGTAATATAAATTTAAAGGAAACTGGGAATTGTTTGGTATGAATGTAGTTTTACTTAAAGTTGAAAATTAAAAAGCAAGGATGTCAACTGTTAATGTTTAATAATAGCCTAGTTGGGTGTGTGTTGGTTGGTATCGGGACGTATGTGCAGATTCAAAACCCAAAGGAACATACCTCCGGCTTTTATTAAATGTTTTGGGTATTCTTTGCAAATTGTCGCTTGCTTTAACGGTGAAGGAAAACGTCGTGAGGTAACTTGCATACCTGAAATTTCTGTATAGGAATTTTTAAGGTGTGTGAAGTTTACCAATCCGCACTAGGCCAGCGTGGTGAACTTAGGCACTCTCAGCAGTAGCGGAGGCCCGTGCCCAGCAGTGAGATAGTATATAATATAGGGCTGATATTATTATTATTATTATTACATATACGTGAGGCATATGTTATATTATCTTATACTATTAACTCTGTAAACATAATTATAACTAGCAAATACATAGGTATGTAGGAATCTTTATTTTCAAAATATAAAACAATTCTTGCGTCTTATATCAAAAGAAAAAAAAACTATATTGTACATCATACATGAAATGACTTTTTATTTCTGCCAAAGAGAATACTACCATAGATAACAATCAATCTTTTTTTTTTTTTTTTTTTCTATTAAGGATATGGCCCACAACTCGGCCATACTGACTTGTAGTCTGTCCCCAGACTACGCTAAATGTAACTGAACTACTTCACAAATATGAAAAACAATGCTAAGAAATCAAGAATAACACTTCACTAAGAAATCAAATCAACATTATAATTTAAGTCTACTATGATGATGAATTATGTACTACAGTTGATTGGGATGCCAAGACAATAATACTTGACATCTAGAATGTTACATTTAACAAACTTAACATATAATAACAACTTGCTCTTAGATTTTAAATCTATAAGTAATAGACAAAACAGTTAGAAATTGTACTTAAAATCTAAATTACTGAGTTACAACATCACTGTTTTCTAATTGTCTAAAACATATTTAAACTTTATATTACAAAGTTATTTCAACTTTAAAACCGTGACATCAGATTTTAATACTGAACTACAAAATAAGTAAAATTTTATTAAACTACAACATTAATGCAGTATTCACACAAAGTAAATTGTTAAATTAATACACACAGTTATACTTCTTTGGAATTTTATAGATAATCTCAAACTAAGTTAATCTTAAACTATTTATCAGAATATTTTTTTTCTTAGGTTAATATAAAATATCCTGGCACATCAAAGACAAACCATACCTCTGAGACACTTTGATATAGGTCACACATCCTCATACCTAGACTATTTATTGATTAAAATGAAATGAACTACCAGACTGACAAAAAGTACAAAACAAACTCATGGCCACATTTTCATAAAATCCGCACCTGTTGATGTTTTAAGTGGTCCCTCCACATTCAGGTCCACCTTTTCCACATGATACCTTCCTTTACCGGTTTCTTTCACAACCTTGTAGGGTCCTAAAAATTTGGGTTTCAGCTTTAACGCATTTCCAAATTGAGTTCTACGTATAGCAACTATATCTCCTTCCTTATACAATTGTTCTTCTTTTCTCTTTTTATTGAATGACTTCCTATTTTCTTCTTGTACTTTTAGTATCTGTGCTTTAGCTTCTTGTCTTAAATCATGACGTTTTTCTATATAATCTTGTCTGCATTCCTCTTCAATTAATTCTAAAATCTGAATATCCTCCTTCTGTCTCATCTTTGTACCAATGAATAAGTAAAAGGTGAGGTATTAATTGACCGATGATAAGTACTATTTATAGCTCTTTGCAGCTGACTAACACATTTATACCACTGTGTGGGTTCTTTTACACACATTTTGGTCAGTACTGAAATGATCACACGGTGTATACGTTCCACCTGACCATTGCCCCTCGGAATTCCTGTAGTGACAGTGTGATGTTTGATGCCTTCTTCTTCACAATACTCTTTGAATTCCTTCCCCGTAAAGGCTGTGCCTTTATCCGTAATAATCTGAACTGGATTTCCATAGTCTTTCTGGTGCAATCTTAACTTCTCTACTGTCTCCTTGGCAGTTACAGTCTTTGTAGGATAAATCCAAACAAATTTGGTGTAGGCATCAACAACGGTCAAGATGTAATTATATAACTTCTTGGTAATATCCAATGGGCCGAGATGATCGCAGTGCAACACCGCCAGTGGAAGGTCTCCTTTCTCTATAGGGTTAAGGAACCCTTCTTGTTTTCCCTCCTTTCTACTGGCCAAGATGCATGGAACACATCCTAAAATAATTTTATCTACTTTCTTGGTTAAGTCTTTTATGTAATAATCTTTTTCTATAATGTCAATTGACTTTTTCTTCCCAAAATGTCCTACCTCATGAACTCTCCTAATAATTTCTGTTTCCATAATTTCAGGTATAACTAACTTCTTCTCAGCTCCTTTATAAAGTAAATCATTTGCAATGTAAAAGTCTTTATATTCTTTCTCTTTTAATACTTCTCTTATTGCATTTATACTTTCATCTTCCTTTTGAGCTTTACATATTCTGGAGTGCAACTCTGATCGGATAAGGTAAACATGAGGGTTTCTACTGAGTGAATCTGCATGTAGCATTTTCAATCCCGCTCGATGTACTATTTCATAATCAAAATCTTGAAGAAATAAGACCCATCTAGCCACCTTTGTTGAAATTTCATTTTTATACAATGTCTTCTGAAATGCTGAACAGTCAGTCACTATTTTAAAATGATTTCCGAACAAATACTTCCTAAATTTCTTTACACCTTCTACTACTGCCAACGCTTCCAGCTCATAACTGTGATACTTTTGTTCAGTGGCACTAGTTTTCTTACTCATGTAATGAATGGGATGCAGCTTTCCATCTTTGCTATCTTTTTGCATGAGAATCGCTCCCAATCCATGCTTTGAGGCATCAGTATGCAGTTCTATGTCTAAACCAACTTCGAATATCTTTAATACAGGTTCACCGCAGAGTTTACTTTTTAAAATTTCAAAAGCTCTTCTTTCATCTTCTCCGAAATAAAATAATTTATCTTTTTTAAGTAATTCTGTTAATGGTCTAGCTATTACTGCATAATTCTCAATATACTTACGAAAATATGAAGTCAGTCCCACAAAACTATGAACCTGTTTGGTTGTCTTTGGTTCAGGGAAATTAAAAATAGCCTCAGTCTTGCTCGGTGATGGTTTAATAGTACCATTTTCAATGATGTGGCCTAAATATTCTATCTTGTTTTGTAATAACTGACATTTTTTCCAATTTATCTCTAACCCATACTCAGAAGCTACTTTTAACACTAATTTGAGATGTTCAAGAGCTTCTTTTTCATCCCTGAGCTAAAATCACAATATCGTCAATAAAGATTAAAACTATCCCGTCATGAATCAAATCTCTAAAAATTATGTTAATGAACCTACTGAAGTACTTAGGACAGATTGACAAACCGAAAGGTGCTCTTAAAAACTCGTATTGTCCTTCTGGACTACTGGTTACAAATGCAGTATATTTCACCGAGTCCTTATCTACTGGTAAGTGGAAAACCCATTTTTAAATCAAGCGTACTATATATTCTAGACTTGCTAAGTTTATCTATGTGGTCATCTATAATAGGCAATGGGAATTCATCCTTGACCATCTTTTGGTTTATTTTTCTAAAATCTACACAAACTCTATAGCTACCATCTTTCTTTCTAACTAGGACTAAGGGGCTGGCATACTCAGAATAACTGGGCCTAATTATTCCTTTTTCTAACCACTCCTCAATTTGTTGCTTAACAACTTCTTCCTCTTTAATAGCTAATCTTCTAGGACGCTGAGAAACTGGGATATCATCTTTCATGATAATCTTTAATTCAATGGGTGCCTCCTTAACTTTATTTGGTTTGTAGTTGTTAACAAGCTCCTGAACCACTGGGTTCTGCGAGATAGGTTCTTCAGAAACTGTAGGCAAACCTAACATACACAGATTGTAATCATTATGTGGCATGAGTCTGACTGCACCCCTATCCAATAAAATGGTTGCATTTAGCAAAAAAGCTTGACCTAATATTAATTTATAGGGAATAACACCTGATGGAACAATGTATAAACAAGTTTCAAAGCTATGGTTATCTACTTCAATAGAAGTTGTGAACTTACCCAGTGTGCACACTTTTGCTGACCCTAACCCAGTTAGCATAACTTTGTCTTTGATGTACGAGACATTGTTTAATTCGAAAAACAATTCACAAGTTATTAAATTATAATCACAACCAGTATCTATTAACGTATTGACTATCTCACCGCACAGTTTGACTAATTTTACTGATTTTTTGTTTTCATAACATCGTTGATATTTAAAACGTTTGATCGATCCGGTCCGTCCGGTTCGGTTGTAGCTCTTACGATGTCGCTGCTGTCAACGTCGTCGGTCACATACATTGAATGTCCCGTTGCGCAAATGTTTTTGGTAAACGGTTTCGATGCTCCGTCAACTTTATTAGTACACTCTTTACTCGTATGCCCGAACTTATTACACTTAAAACATTTTACGCCGTTTGGACACTGATTAGACATGTGATTCTTATCACCACACTTATAACATAATATACGACCTATCACTGACTTCTTCGGATCGGGTGCTGCCGCGTTTTGCTTATTGGAAACGACCTCTTTGCTCGTACCAACACCACTCCTTCTGCCCATATTGGCTTTATTCATTTTGATTTCATCGTCTCATAAATTGCGAGTTTTTCTTTTAACGCGGCATACGTTGTGATGCCGTACAATATCGCCTTATTGCTCTCGTAGTCAGATATGCCGTCTATAATGTATTGTATGGCGACGTAATCTGGAAATTTTGCTCTCTTGCCTAACTCTTTCATGGCGAGCATGTATTGATAAAATGTTTCGTCTTTCCTTTTTCGACGACTCGCCATCATCTCGTGCATTTCTTTTGAATTCAGAGAGTCTGGGAATTCCTTGAGAAGAGCATTTTTTAAATCTTCGTAACTTTTAAACACCTTCTCGGATCGAAGCCATAACTCGGCAGTTCCAATAAGTGATCGGCGAGCAATAATTAATTTCTGATGGGCGTTCCATCCAAAAACCTCCGCGTTGTCTTCAATGTCGGCCGCCCATTTAGAGGAAGTGTACGTTCGATCTTCGCCGCTAAATTTTGTTATTCCATAGGCCGCGTCCATCGCCATCATGGCCGGCGTCCACGTTGAAATGCTCGTTGCCGCAACATCTTTTTCGGTAGTCATTATTATTAGGTAAATCCCGGACGAGCCCCCAATTGTAGGAATCTTTATTTTCAAAATATAAAACAATTCTTTCGTCTTATATCAAAAGAAAAAAAAACTATATTGTACATCATACATGAAATGACTTTTTATTTCTGCCAAAGAGAATACTACCATAGATAACAATCAATCTTTTTTTTTTTTTTTTTTTCTATTAAGGATATGGCCCACAGGTATATAAATAACAAATTCTCAAAACATTATTGTAAGTAGTAAATAGAAAGATAATATTTACAATTTAAACTAATAACAAATAAAATTCAATTGAAAACAGATCACAAGAAACGGTAAAAATTATCAGAAATACAACAATGCGACCCGATCCACTCATTTCTAAGAACGAGAAACAACTGCAAACTCACCACAATCGCATTTGTCGCGAAGCAACCACAATGTCAAGACAACTATTATTATTTTTAACGATTTTTTTCTTACATTTGAAGATGTTGAATTTATTTAAAACGCCAAAAGAATTGAAAAAACAAATGAGTAAAGTGGAAGGAGAGATGTACAGCAAATCAGACGTTTTAGTCGGAAAGGCAATGGATTTCATATACTCGAATAAAACTGTAATGGGCCTAATTGCAAGAGAACTGTGGAATATGGGATCTGGCATGATCGACAAAATTGTAGAAGTGAAAGAAAAGAAAGGTGAGTTACTTTCGTGAATTATTTTAGTCATTATAACATATTGATTTAAGGTATTAGTAATCTATTCTTCCATTTTCTTCTCTTCTATTGAAAGCGGTCTTGCGTTCTTCACATACAGTCCCGACATTGTGTCTTTAGGATAGTTTCATATGTTTGATTTAGTTTATTATTTTAAGTGTAACAGAAAAAAATATGAAAAATAAATTATTCTGTGAAATCAGCATCATAATTAGTTGAAAAATAAAGCTATTATTCTTATTTGAAATATTATTGTGAACAAAAGTTGTAACGTGGTGGGTTTATCGCGCTGTCTTTTTCTCACTTATGCAGAATCATGGCCAGTGGCACTGGGTGACGTCACATTTTACTATAACTGTCATTTGACAACTTCTTCTTTTTTTTGCGTGGATATTGAAAAAAAAAATTTGCGGTAGATTTTAGATGAAATTCATTTTATTTAAAAAAATGTCGTCAAATACCCTATTGCTATCTTATTACTACATTCCACAATAGTTTTATTTTTAGATCTCTCTTTTTCTTCTCTTATTTTTAGAGTTCTCCTTCGTTGCTTTCAATTCTTCGAAATACCTTGCTCATGAGCTCAAATATAATATTTACCCCATTATAAATTGCAAGTAAATATATTGTTAAGAGTTTGTACTTTATGAAACAAAATTCTATAAGTAGGCACTTAATAAGCTTACATCGAACTACCCTCGCAGACTTGAAATGTTATTAATTTCATAATTATCGAGATTGAAACTAGAATGTTTATTGAAAATAAATTTTACTCGCTTAGGTATTTATTAATTGAAGAGGGAAAACTATATTTTCCTGCTTTATTTTCGTACCGAAGATACGTTTTATATCAAGTTTATATTTGATGATATAATTTTTTATTTGAGTTCGTAGACAGAAAATATTTAAAAATATTACTTTTGAATTTATTGTGACTTTTTGAAAATTGGTTATGTAACAAATATAATTTATTTAACACTATAAGACACTGGGGAGTTGAATATACATGCTCTGGATATAAAAATGTCGCCACCTCTGTCTAAAAAGTCAAATTTCATTCACGAGACTATTGCTAATACCCTATGACATTAATTACCTATTTTCATTGTTTACAGGTGTAAGCGGTTGAATTAATAGAGTAGAAAAAAATCCATGGTTAATTTGTGAATTAAATTATTATTTTCAGAGCAGTTTCATTTCCTTCTACTAAAATTACTTTTCATTCAAAATATATTTTGTCAATAAATATTAATATAGTCTAATACACTTCATTCAAGAATTTTAACATCACAGAACTGACACAAACATGGGGAACTACACATCCCAATATTTATGTGCGTTTGTTTGTGTACGTCAGTGGCTCCAACCACTAATTGCATTTTCCTTAAGGAATATAACTAACGATACATCCATTGTAGATTTATTTCATAATACAATATTTTGCACAAAGGAACATCTTTATTTAGATTCGAGATATCGCGCTGAATAATGAAAGAAAATGTGTGTTGTTTGGAAATGGGACGATAGACATTGTATTCTCACAGCGTCCGAGAACGCGAAATCTTCAGCTCAAAATAAAGCGAGACAATTTGCACCAAGATTGCAAAATACCAGGTTATGTTTGTGTTTTATTATGGCAGAATAACGTGATCATTTCTATGAAATGAGTGGTAAGAATTAGAAGGAACAGTAAGTACTATTTTGGTTAATATGATTAGTGGATTGTCATTCCATTTAATTCAGGCTGTTAATTTTAAATAATGTTTTGTATTTTTGTTGAATTATGTGCTGTTAAATGCAATACGCTGAGTTTTACACGGACGCAACCAAGAAGATCCCAGTATTTTAATATCACATTGGTGATTATTTAAATTTTAAATCAAAACTGAATAATAATGTGTAATTCAAAATCATTGAGGTTAAATCCGAACTCCCAGACCACATTTTTTTAATTTGTTTAAATACAATGTTAATTAAATTTATAAAAAGAGCAAGTAACCATTCATTCAAACTACTAGAGCCTTCGGATATAACGTTTATTAAACAAGTTGACGACGCGCGTTTTTGATGAGTGCGTCCCTTCATCAGCACACATTAGGAAATTGTATACATTGGATCAATACAAATCAAATAAAATATTTTTTATTTATTTCGAAGTTAAGACTATTCTTTTCTATTTGAACGTATGTCCTATGATCTTCATTCGAGGCAAGTCGTGTATCCTGAAGACCCAAATATTAGCCTAGTTGCCTTTTTTTTTTTTTTTTGTTTTCGCGGAGAAAGTCCCTTATTACTACCGCCCAGCCTTCGTGGGGGGCGACTGAGCGGTTATGCTGGGGTAACCGTGCCTTACGGCCCGGCGTTGAGCTGCCCGGATTTGATGACGACCTTCGGGCGACCACCGGGCTGAGTCCCTAACCCTATATACAACTTAAACCTATGCACGGCCTACCAGCTAAAACTCCGCGGTGGCCCTCTTCGGCGCATTAGGGACGGCTGCGGGCTTCCACTGACGTTGAAGTGTCTAGTCTGCGACCGCAGCCGCCCCTGCGCGGTGCCGCCTTGCGGAACGTCTCCTATGGGGGGGGCTCAGAAGCCCCCGCGCACCGAAGGACGCCCTCGGCGTCTACGGCAGCGTGAGGCCAACTACACAAACTGCCGTCCAACCCGGAGGTTAACCGACAAATGTGCAAAGATGCACAGAAATGCACTAGGGCGGACAGCCCCTGCTGCCCGCCGACGACCCCCTTCGTGGCCCCTATTAGTCGCCTCTTACGACAGGCAGGGGATACCGTGGTGGAATTCTCCAAACGCCCCCATTCCACAGGGCGGTAGCCTAGTTGCCTACAGTACATTATTTTTTGACACTAGTCTTAATGTAAATAAAACTCACTTAATTTGTTTGTATCTATTTAAACGCTAGTACAAAGCGTTTCATTCAGCCGAAGCAGTGGAGAAATGGGTGCGAAGGAGGGAAACAAACACGCGCTCACAGCTAGTCCATATCGGCGTATATGCGCCTCTATACCAATGCAAACGCATGAATTGTATACAAAGGTTAAGGTTAGACTGCCTTGTATTTAGTGAACGTTTTAATGCGTGGGTAATGCAAAATTACAATTAGTCTATGCTTCAGTATTCACCGCCGCTTTAATCTAGTTCAACGTATACGGGCCATGGATTGATAGTCTCAGTTTCAATAACCAGTTAAACAACACTGCGAATATTTTTAAGTTTGAATGTATTTGATGTAGCTAGTCGAAAATCTAACTAAAATGTTTAATACTTACTCTGCAAAATGTATTATTACTTCCTAACTCACAGATTGCAATCGGATATCGTACACATCTACAAATCACTAATAATGTTTTCATTTGATATCGTCCTTCGCTCCACATATGTTCTCAATGCGATCGTATCAATATGTTTTATTAGCCTTCGCCCGTTAAGAAAAATATAACTTCATTCAGCTTCGAATATTATCAATACTCAGATACATACCATAAAGTACTTTTTAAACGAATTCTTGGAAAAGGAAAAGTTCCCAATTCGTGTGTTTAAGAGAAGGGCAAGCTACTTGGTAGACGGCAAGTACAACATCATATTATCCTCTAAACAGCAATGCGTATAAAAAATTAACGTAACTTTTTCTACTTGGACATCGGCAAAATCATCATATGTGAACCCAACATTATTAACACCACTCCGATCTCAACATTTTGAATCACTGCAAATTACTGCAATATTGCTCGTCATCCTGAGACATCAAATACTATGATTATATCCTAATAATTTCACAAATTGCAATACCATTCAAATCAGCGCACGCCTGCAAAAATAGAAAAATCGTTAGCACGCACTGATTATCTAAATTGACTGTAACAAACGTGACCTACCATCTATATTACACACAACAGTAACTCCTAAAATGTTTCTATTCTACCGTAGTATCCATATATCCTGTTTACTACACCAATTTCCTCATATGTTTTCCAAACACCAATAGCATTGTTCAAAATGGGCCAGTTATTCGCACCCGCATTCAGTTTTTCATTCCACCTGCCGAAAGCGGATAGTAAATATGCTTTTGGTTTTAAAATTGGGATCAATTTTAATTTTTCTATCAAGCCTCGCGTCGAGGGTTGATGCTAAAATGGTCAGAGTGAAAGAGGCAGCTCCGCCTCCCAAAAGGGATTATAGGCCGTCAAAATGGCTCGCAAATAGCGCTATGGACGTATGGTACGGGAACAAAAGTATGGTTGAAGTTATATTTAGAGAATTGAGCGACGTTATGTATAGATTGACTATGCGTCCGGGTGAGTGCTTAATGTATTTTATGAGTTAAAACTCTTTGATAAGCCATTCTAAAAAAATAATTAGCTATATCTTCTGGACGTCTCTTTAATGGAGTGAATAAAAGTTATCAGATACAATATAGGTATAATAGAAAAAATATGTTTAAAGTTTTTTGAATTAATGGTAACTATGTGTTGCTTGTGGTTTCTCCTACACCAAATAGTTTTTACTGGAAAAATGTTACATTGTGTACTTTTTTGTAGTAAAATTCCACCTACGTCATGGTTCAAATTAACTCCGAACCAAATTTTATTAAAATCGGTTCATTGATTTGACCGCGAAGGCGTATCAGAGAGAGTAATTTTATTATATTACCATGAATATTGAATTTAGCTGTTATTTGTTTAAATTTAAAGACCAACACCTTTTTTTTAGCACGAGAAGCCACTTTAGATAGGCCACTACTTATGGATAATAACATTACTACAAAAAACAAAACTAACTCGATCCTACATCCATCACGGCTAGCAAGAAACGCTTCTGAACTATACTTTAAAAACCCAGAAACAGAAGATACAAACATAAACGAAAATAATGAAAGTCAACCAGTCATCGAACGAAAGTCATCACTAGCTAATATCTCGGTTCAAAATTATACAGTACTAGGTGAGAAAGACAGAAATATAATTGAAAGAAATGGACCTGCATCAGTAATCTATCTGAAGTCATTGGTAGCTAATATGTCTGATCAAAACCACACAGCACTAGAAAAAGAGGATCGAAACACATTAGATAATAATCAAACTAAAATAGCCATACAGTTAGCACTATCTAATAATACTGCACTAAATTATATGCTCTTAGAAGAAGATAGTGAAGAAGATCAGAGTTACAGCGAAGAAACTGGTGAAGACATGGAACAATTCGTAAAGCTGACTATAAATATCTAAAAGGAGAATAAAGGTTTAATACTAAATATATTTAATAAAGGTGTACAATTAGTATGTGTTTTGATTTAAATTTAGTAGATTTTATTACACAGAACACGATGAAATATACTCTATATGTTGCAATTAATAAAGTTCAATATTTTTCAGTACTTAGATTTCAGATCGAATTTTGCGTAATACGCCCTCTAACATTTAAATCTACAATTTTATTACAAGTATGTATAATAAAAGTAAAAAAAAAAAAACAATAATAAAGAACGCACAAAAATCTATAAAACGCAAATTTATTTATTTCAGTATGCACTAAATAACAAAAACAAAAGACAAAAAAGTACTCTTTTCATGATTAAAACGTTACTGGTTTAGGAGAAAACACGTGAGAGGTAGAATTAAATCACAATCATAAAAGATTTCTCCTGTGGATGGCATGAACATTGTTCATTGAACAATGCATTCAACATCAGCAAACTAAACCCCCCGAACTTCTGTCTTTAATCAAATATCTGTCTCGATCGGGAACTGCATTTGGGAACTTTTTTTTATTTTACGATATTGTCTTGGCAAAATCATTTTTTTTTAATCCATAATGTATGTTGTGAGTAGCTCTAGATGTTCTATTTTGTGTACCTTACTGTCAGCTGTTCATCCTAAGTGTACTAGTACCTATATTTGAAAACTTGTAATTAGCCAACTGTTGTTAACTTAATACATTTGTGTCAATTTTAGCTGTAATTTTTCCTTAAGAACAATAAATAAATACGATTTTTTTGGCCGATTTGTGGCTCTATAATATCAGTCCCGTATATACTGTCTCACTCGTGGGCACAGGCCTCTTCTACTACTGAGAGGTATTAGGCCTAATTCCACCATGTGGGCTTAGTGCGGATTAGTACACTTCACATGCTATGTTTACCTTCAACGTAAAAACAAGCAATCATTCACAAAGAATACACACATGATTTTTGAAAAGTCAGAGGTGTCCTTGGGTTTTGAACCTGCGGACATTCGTCTCGGCAGTCCGTTCCACAACCAACTAGTCTATCGCCGCTATTTGTTCTGATTGGTGGTATTGCTAAGACTATTTATGAAGTAATTTACGCCTCTTACTATTTCGACAATAGGCGGAGATATACTTAATACAAAGTTCACCGACTATGCATGTCAGCTAGTCAATTATGTCTGCTTTGTAAATTATTAATACCAAGTCCCTATTAAATTATGTTAAGCTATTTATTCACTATGTCGGCTTCATTCGACATATGATTTTATATTATAAATTACTAAATATATTTGAATGCATGGAACGTTCTGATACAAATCTTTTGTTAAAAACGAGCATGTTCTGGGATAGTTTGCAGTATGTACCACTCTTTGACTCATGTATGTACATGCTATAAAAATCCCCAACTTTCAGGTACAAAAACACATTTATTCCACTAAAATATTTAAATTAAGTATTTATTCCAAATCTAAAGACATTCCGCAAAACTGTGACAAGTAATTACGGTTAACCTCAAGAAAAGTCAGTAAAGAAAAGCGGTATTTCAATTTCCCATAACCTGAACTCGGAGTTTTACCACTTCCAATTTTTCCCTTCCGTGATGACATCAAAGCGGTTTTCCAAACCTTTAATTAAGGAAATCCCCGAGCCACTCTCATTTTAGACTTTCAAGGGGATTACCGACGCAAGACAGCCTTCAGGAGAATGGCATCGCAACCACGAGTTCTATTTTGGCAAGCGACAAATAAGGGACCTTGCTCATTAGCAGGATGCAATTAAAACAGTTTTTACTTCGAATACGTATGCTATTTAATGATTTTTAATAAGTTATGAATGTTAAGGTGTATGCACAAGATAGTATTTGGGTGTGATATTTATGATTGTTATAAAACTTGTGGTAAAGTTACGGTATTATTTTTTATTCTACTGAAGCTACCTCATATATTAAACAGATTTAGTTAATTTTTTGGCAATATGGCCATAGGCTATCAGATCACCATTGGCAAAAAGTGGGTCCCCTGGTTACAAACAGATGCACTTCTATCTACCCCTTCGGGAATACAGGCGTGATGTGTGTGAGTTAATTTTTTGTCGCTCGGTTTGAGAACTGAATAGCGCAACGGGTGATAACCCGGCTGTTAATCGATAAACAGCGAGTTCGATTCTTGTATAGATTAATTGCGTAACCACAAATATTTTGAATGGATTCGTTATTGGTACAATACCTACAAAAGACTATGTATAATTCAACTTCAAACACTGATCATAGTTTTCTTCAAACTGAAACATCACTGCACTCAGTGTAGCAACAAATGTACTCAAAGCAATGATAACTAAAGAGACAAATTCTTGTTTGCAAGACACCATCTAGTGCGAAAACTTTTTACGAAATTTGTAACTGTTTCTATACAAAATAAATCTTTACATATTATAAAACAGAGTCCTATTTTCTGTCTGTTATCGATTTTCTCTAAATCTACTGAACGGATTTTTATGAAATTTGGTATGGAGACAGTTTAAGACCCTGGGAAAGTTATAATGGTTATAGGCTACTTTATATTCCTGGAAAATATATCATCATCATCATCATCAACCGCAGGATGTCCACTACCGAACATGGGCCTCCCCCAAAGATTTCCAGATCGACTTATTGGAAGCAGCCCGCATCCAGCGACTTCCTGCGACTTTTATGAGGAATTTGTTCACCTCGTGGGTGGACGTCCGACGCTGCGCTTGCCAGTTCGTGGCCACTGAAATAAATATATAGCGAGACTTTTATCCAGAAAAACTCTCTCACGAAGCCGCGAGCAAAAGCTAGTAATACATATAAAATATACGGCACATTTCATGTTCGATTCTCGTGGCAAATATTTGTGTAAGAACAGATGTTTGTTTTCAGATTTGATTGTTTGTAATACGAATATGCTACCCATGATACGTCTTTGTTAAACGCATATGAATATGACATGAGATCGAGGAACCTTTTATATCGTTCCAAAGTTCGATGCTACTTCAATTTTAAAACCGGCTGAGACACATTTTTGGTGAATAAAAAAAAAAAAAATTCTTAACACACAGCTGATCAAAAATACATAACAATATAATATTAATGATGAGATGGAAATAAGGTTGTCAGATCATGTTTTGAAAACTTCAACGCAGCTCTAACTTACATTGCACCATTCATATCATGCAATTCTTCAATACCATTGTTTCATCCCTTAAAATTTCACGTGAAAGTCGTCTAAAAAAACACAGTGCCTTGTGTACTCCCCTTTTCATCTCCCCTTCTTTTAGAGTAGTCAGAGGCGTTGCCTTTGATGTTTTAAAAGCCACTTCATGAGTGTACGCGTTGGAACCTCATGATTAGAGGGTAGTTAGGGGCGAGCAGTGTGCGGTGCGATCGAAAGGGGATGAATTTTTAAATCCGGTTTTGTTTTGGCATTTTGGGGTAATGCTTTAGGGGTTGATGAAACTATTACTACTGAATTACTACTGTTTCATTATGATAATGTAGTACTTATTATTACATATATACTTACCGACACTTCGCCGGTATCGCGTCTGCCTAACCATTCAGGGATAAAAGGTGTGTGAAGTTAAAATATCTGAAGGTAAATATAATATAAAATCAAATTGATCTATTTGTATCTTCGTCTCACCATTTACGGCGACTCGTGACAAGAAGTTTGCTTTCGTCTTCTCAATCTACTAGTTTAATTTAGAAAGTTGTATAATGGTTTGTATATAATCTGCTTATGTATCAATGGTTATGCATGTAAAGCAATTCAAACGGTCAAAAATATTTACTTACTTAAATGTTCAATTCATTGGTGAATATTTTTAGGTTTAACTTTAATTATATAGCTGTGTATAATATAAGCTGTTTGTTATTCCAAATAAAATAATCTAACGGTACCTAGAACAACCGAATTACTAGAAAAAGGATATTAAGATTCTCCGGCAATGTTATGTACCATCCAAAGCGTCATGAAAACCTTGTATTTTGCTGGGGAACAATTACCCCAACAGGTCATTTCATGCTATAGTTGATACCTCGACTCTGCCATACCATATTACGTATAAAACCACAGTACCACATTTTATGGAACGCATTAATTATATTTGCATGGCAAATTACTTGAATTAGTTGTATATTTAATGCACGCTAAAAATGTACCAATTACCGCAAATAAATAATGTGGCCTATAAAACTATGTTAATGTAACAGTGACTCATCGATTTTCATTTTTTAATTCGCAATAGCACACATGGTCTCTATTTGTGAAAGGGCTTCAAATTTTCTCTACCAAGCTACCGTAATGACTAGAAAACTTCACAAGCCTTCGGAAATCTTATAAAGAACTCTCATGCAACTTCCAAGGTTTGAGCCCGTGATAATTAACAATTAGTGCACACATAACCTCGAAAGGTCAAGGCACGTGTTTTGGGAGCTGCGTTTGAACCACCAACCATCGTTTTGACACGTCCCAGACGCCATTTTGAATTTCCATATTTTATATTCGAATTACTTCCTTTATTCGACTAACTTATAAATTTAAATATGTATTTCTGTCTGTACACTGCCAAATGTTACCGACAAGAAGTTCTGTCTCATTTCTTTCACTCTTATTCCACTTCAATCAGTCGATAATGATATTTTTTGACACATTCAAAAAACTAATTATTTTACACCATCGAGTTTACACCAAATATACTTTAAAATTAAACTATTTCTCGAATTGTATCGCGGTTTATATATTTTAATTTTCTCCCGACGTTTCGAAGACTGCAGCCTTTGTAGTCACGGGGCGGTAAACATAAGAAATCATTATCCAAATATACTTTTTAGCAAGCAAGAGTAACAAACATTTCAAATAGCTCCAATTCACACCGTATACCTGAACATAACTGAAAAATACGGGGGCTTTGTTAAATTGTATGGGAATTATGCAAAAATGTAACGACGTGGGTGTGTCATGAATTTTCTGCACCTTTATATCGAGCCGACGGAATATTGACAGATTAATGAAACGTTTTGTTCCCCTTTGTGTGGTAAAATTTTTAATGGTCAACATTTTAAACGTGCAGTATTATATTTACGCGAATGTTAGACGTTTGTAAACTATTTACGGATTTTATCGCGGTTACTTATATTATTTTCTACCGACGTTTCGAAGACTTCAGTCTTCATGGTCATAGGGTGGACTTCTCTTTTTTTCTTTTTTAATTAATATATAACTAAAAAACAATATTCCTCAACTTAATTCCGAACTGGATCTAAGTAATTCTGCTCCAATATTTTCTTTGTTACACAAACGTATATATCCAAAAAATAAATCCCAAATAAAATGAAGTCTACGATGAAGACAAGATTTCAATCTACCTAAAACAAAGGCCTATGGGAGTCGATCCATCTAGCCGTCTCGATTGATGGAGGAAAAAACAAGAAAAAAAACGCCTTAAGCCTCTGTCCTGAAACAATGCCTTTAGGCAAATTTTTAAGCCCCGTGTAAAATGTTTGTTCAGTTCTTATACATCATACGTATCTACTATTAATTTAATTATATATATAAAATAGAACAATTATATAGATTAGAGAAATATGTAAACTAATTAATTATAATAAGATTTAGATGTTGGAGACTTTATTGGTGGTATTATGTATTAAGTAATTTGTATTAATTTATTTGTGTTATTATACTGTTTGTTTCCTATAGTATAATAAAAAAAAAAATTATCGAATGTGAAATTAAAGGTGCAATACATAATCAAAAATACTACCAAAATTTTGGTGCATTTTCAACTCAAAAATGCAAATAAAGAGCTGTAAACAATTGTGAGGGGAAAAACAATAAAAGGTAACGGAAAATTTGTGCTTTGGACGAGGAAACGAGGTCGCTCGTGGCACTAATAATATTAATAAACCTTATTAATATACTGTCTTATGCTTCAAATCATCATCATCATCATTTTAGCCGGGAATCGTCCACTGTTGGACATAGGCCTCCCCCATTGAGCGCCACAGGGACCGGTTCTGGGCCGCCCTCATCCATCGGACTCCGGCGACCCTCACCAGATCGTCCGTTCATCTCGTAGGGGGCCTGTCTACAATGCGCCTCCCGGTTCGTGGTCGCCACTCCAGAACTTTTCCGCCCCAACGGCCATCAGTTCTACAAGCTATGTGACCTGCCCACTGCTACGTATGTTTCACAACTTATGCTTTAAATAGTCGAGGTCAATACGTCGTCAGTTAAGTGGGAATATAGAAGTAAAACAATGAAATCTTCCTTGGATCTCTAGATAAAAAAATCAAAAATTCGATTTCAAAATCACGTATGTTAGATTAGAATTAACGCTTGATGGCTTTAATAAGTCAACTGATATGGTTTAAATTTTGCGACGCATGCAAAATAATTCGAAATATAACAAAAACATTTTGACAGATTTAAATTAAACAAATGTACTTATAATATATAATAATAATATCTGCCCTGTATTATATACTGCTTAACTGCTGGTCTCGGACCTCCTGTACTACTGAGAGGGAGTCCACCACGCTGGCCTAGTGCGGATTGGTAGACTTCCTATAAAGAACTTAGGTATGCATTTTTCCTCACGATGTTTTCCTTCACTGTTAAAGCAGGCGATAATTTAAAAAGAATACTCACATAATTTTGGAAAAGACACAGGTATGTGCCCTTGGGATTTGTACTTGCGGACAGTCGTCTCGGCAGTCTGTTCCACACCCAATCAGGCTATCGCCGCTCTACATCAAGTATTTATCAAATATACTTACATCCACATAACTACACTGAGTAATCTCATCAGTCTCATTACGACAGCGATAAAAAGATAAGAGCCGCTCAGCAACACCAAAGCCAACTCAATCAAAAGAGGAAATTCAAAAAGACTCGTCAAAAGCCTCTCGAAATGAGTACGATAAGTCGACACAAAATTAAGCTGTTATGGTAACACTGTATAGAGGATGTCGTTCTATCTAAGAACTAATTACAGCCTCTATTCTGATGTAAGCAGGCTTTATGTACGGTTTTCGAGTGGGACGTCAGCGAATGGGATTTTTCGAGTGATGGTACCCGATTCTAGTTCATTCGATATAATGTCGTTTGAGTTTTGGAGTTGTTGTTTTGGTCAGTTTTTATTTATTTATTTAGAACTTTTTTGTACACCAAAAAATGTAACAAAAAAAAAAAACAAAATGAAGACAAATTTGTATAAAGACGGTGAAAAAGGATACATTGGTGGTACAAATGGCGGTCTTATCGCTCGAGGCTTTTTAATGAAATTTTCTCTGAATATTTTTTATATACATACTCAAAATTTTTTAGATATCATTTTACTTTGAAATCTGTTTTATTTTTTACTGTACACTTAAAAAAATTACCATTGGAGGATTTTATCTTAATAAAATCGACAACAGAAAAATGTAATATTGTTCATATAATCAATAAAATAATTAACATATATATAAAACTAGCTTATACACTCAAGGATAACATAGTTTTGTGTATCATGGAAATTACCACTTTTAAGCAGTAAAAAATTACTTACAAACGTAAAAAAGCTAAACATATATTTCTATCTATATTCCTATATTAAAATATCCGAAAGCCTTATGATAATATGGTATGCTAGAAATACAGAAAATCTCTATAATGTCACGTAAAATATCAAGATTAAAGGCTTCGCCAAATCTGTCACTAACCTATCGCCCTCTATCCTTCAATAACTAAGCTCTTTTATACATACATACATACATAACATCACGCATTTATCCCCGAAGGGGTATGCAGAGGCGCAACTAGGGCACCCACTTTTCGCCAAGTATGTTCCGTCCCATGATGTGATAGGGGGCGAGCATATCGCCATATAGGGCACAAATTCCAGACTCCGGGCTGATACTGAGCAGAAAAACCCAAATATCACTGCACGACCCGGGATTCGAACCCAGGACCTCAGAGCGTTATTGTACCGGACAAGCAATACAACTACGCCACCGAGGCAGTCTTATATAGGTGCTTTTATAGGTGACCTAAAACACCGACTAATTATATATTCTCACTAACCCTTCCATACGATAGCAGCGCGAGTAAGCCCAAATTATAGTTGCTTATTTTGTCTGTTTCATGCTTGTTTACCCTCAAGCCGGTGTAAGTAATATTTATTCATGCTGTAAGGGAATTTCGGTTTTACAGATAACGTCACACGCGGCAATTAACTCCCTTTAGTCTAGCAAATAGGTTAATGGAGTATCGTGGATTAAAACTGTGGCTCGCGTCGCTGCACAAGAGCATGTAACGCAATTTATGTAATTAAAAACGTGGACTGTAATTTTTAATTAAACATATCTCTTTCCATTTTTAAAAATGTGGAATACACGGTAAAGGCTTGATTAAATGTGATGACAGTTTGTCCAATAAAAAAAACATCCAGAATATGATGCCGGCAGTCCTGCCGGCATCATATTCTGGATGTTTTTTTTTGTTAAGTGCAGTAGGTATTCATGATATTTATTTAGCAGTGAATTCATGATTCTGATATTCTGAATTTTACTTATAAGTCGTGGTGATTGCTTAACATCACACCCCTAATTGCTTTGTTATTCTGTGCTTTCAAAAATCACGTCGAGTATTTAGCATCATTTCTCAGTTTCTCATCGTCTAATAATAATATTACTAGCCGAATTATTATGAATTTAAATTTTCTAACTTGCTTATAACTTCCATCTTATATGCCAATGGAAAACAACAATTCGAAATATAATCGACATTTGTCTACCTATAATATCACTAGACCAAGAATCAGCGGACATATAGAGTGGGTCCTTAATGAGCTCACTTGAAAACAAAGCAGGTACATTTCGGTTGGCGGTTATTGTCTTTGATATTTGAGGCGTATGCATGATGGATGCGAACCACGTTTGAGCCTTTTAAATTAGCAGTTGTTTTTTGATTACGCGCCACGGAACCGTTCCGTTCGCAAGTTTGTAATATTTTATATTAAAATCCACGCACAGGCGTCCAATTATGGAATGTTTCAGAAAATATATCAAATAGTTTTTATATATCGAATTGAGAGATTGATTTAATATCTTCGATGCTGACTTTATACATAAATAGTATCACACCTCTATATGTAGGTAGTTACTATGGATAATGTAGATGTTACTTTGCTTGATTTTAGTACACTTCTTTCACTTTCTCCATCTTCAACCTTTTCAGGCATTTGCGCCGGTCCAGAGTACTTTTGACCTGACCTTTACCAAGAAAGATATCTAACATTCAGTTTGGTGCGGTCAACCGCAACTGACTTTTCCATCCACACTCACCATATATATCCTTTTTGCTAGTCTCCTATCATCAACCCTCCTCAACTGCCCAGACCACCACAGCACACCCCTCTTAATTTGGCTCGCTATATCTATTTCACTTCACACATGTACATTATCCTAGTATTCCACACTCATAGTCATCCTATCTTCTTAAAGCTCTCATTTTCACTGCTTTAACTTTACTTATTTTTTTTATTTTGCTGATTTGATATATTATAATGAAACCGAATATGGACTTATAAAATTATAAATTCTAATATAATTTTATTTCATTATAGAATCTGAATCGACAGACAAACAGAGAAAATTCGTTGTTGTTTTGCACTGTTAGAGATTGTTGGAACGTTTTACTCCTCTTTCCAATCCACTTTGCGTCTACTAAAATCTAAGCAACCACGACATTTTCAGAGAAATTGTAAGTACGTGTCCTTTATAAATGTATTTTTACATAACTTCCTATTAGGTAAACCACTTGGTGGTTTACTCACTTTATGCTAAAAAGAGTATATACTACTGCTAACTTTATAAAGGAGGATATAGATAACAAAAATAAATATAAACAAGTACGAACACCATAAAAAAGCTAAATAACTTGAAATTCACTCGTACTGCCGAAAACACAAAATTATTCAAATAAACACAAATTCCTACAAAAGACTATGATAATATTTTTCTAAATCCAACACAGAATGCCATCTAGGCCAGATTATTTTTCCGATACACTGGGATCTCGGCCTATGCTTGATATTGCCAGGCGATATTCTCCTCTATTCTGCAGTGCATAAGGAAGGACTAGAGCAAGGGAAATCAGTGTCAGACGCGGCAAATGCAATAGCTTACTTTTATTTTAGCGTTATTGCGGCATCACTCGGATAGCACCACCTGCTCTTGATACAACTGTGGAAACATACAGGCTGATATTACGTCGAACTTGTTAAAATATATATATTTGAAATACATTAATATAGTAGACTTACTATACTTTAATATAGCATAGTGTAAAATAGTGACCACCAATCAACATTCAACAAATACGGATGGATTTTTATTGTCTTACTAGGTAATAAGCGTGAAATCTGCCCTAATGGTAAGCGACTTCCACTGCCCTTAGACTCTTGCAGACACGTGTATAGCCAAACCGCGGCTTGCTTGACTTGCTTGACTATTCAAAGATTTTGATCTTAGTTTTGGGTGTTGTTGCTTCTTTTTATGAGTAGTGAAGCTTGTACGAGCGAATTTTTCATCTAGTTTAGTCAGCTACAAGAAAACAGACATAAATTTAAATATATACTAAACAGATATATACTACTCACGCCTTTTATCCCCGAAGGGGTAGGCAGAGGAGCAGCTGGTGCACGTACTTTCCGCTGTGTATATTCCGTCCCATCATGTGAAGAAACGATCCTATCACCATATCGGACATTTAATTCAGACTCCAAGCTGATATTGAGTACAAAACCCAGCATCACTGCTCAACTCGGGAATCGAAGCCGGGACTTCAGCACTGCAATCATACAGTAATACAACTAAGCTACCGACATAAATCTGCGAAATATCTTCTTTCAAAAATATACGGATTCGTGGAAATGGAATTTGTACACAATATGGCAATAGCCGCAACACATTACATAAATTGGAAAGGACATTATTTCAACAATTAGTGAAGCAATTGCCATGCATGCACCTCCATCCTTCCTACAGCAAACAATGTGCTAACATTATTTAAATAAAACGTTGCCTTCTCTGGTCCTTCAAAGTCATTTCAATTACATTTAAAATTACGCTCTTAATAAAAACAAACACAGTTTGGTTTGATGCAAATGATCCCCGTAAATTCAGATAGCAAAGCCGGCTCTCAGGCTGTGTGTTGCAGCGCGGCTTTGTCCCACGCACAAGGGACATAAAACTCGGATTTTTGCGGTCTCTAAACATTATGTCCGTTGTATATACGCTCTCGGTTCTCTGTAAATGGCAGATCTTTTAAACGCTGCAAAGGATTTCGAAGCCTTTAAATACATTGACAGGATAAAATGTTCGCGTAATAAAACTAACTTTAAATTCAAGTTGTTATGGGAAAATTATACATACGAATGAACAAATAAATTGGTAATGCATAGTAAATTTCTTAGGCATTTATTTAGGAATTAAATTGATTTTCTTTATAATTAGATTATTTTTCTGGAAGTGAAATTATATGAAAAGTTTAGATTCACACACATATGCCGCAAACAACGAATTAAAACGGTCAATCAACCGATCCCTAAACTAAACGGAACCTTGGGAATCAGCATTAATTATTTTTATGTGATTCCCAACTTCGCACTTCTAGAAATTTTTTTCTTTTAGAATTTATTTCTTCTAGAAGTTTCAAATTTTCAACTCAATTAACTCTCCTATCTGCACTAGTTTTTATTTAGTTTGTTCACAATTGATCACTTGCCACCATTGTCGCCTTACGATACTTGTCACCTGTCAAATGGGGGTACCCAGTAATTAATGGGGGCATGTATATGTACAGGGTAACAGGTTATCACTTGTTATCGCGCTCTTTGTAAGCTGATTACAGCTGAAGTAAAGTGAGTACACACAAAATATAAAACAGTTCACAACTTATAAAAATAAAAAGTTGTATTAAAAAACTGTCACGTCAGTTGTGCTAATGTACGACACCGCTCTGTGATCCCGAGTTCGAATCCCGGGTGGGGAAGTGATACTAAGTTCTGCTTAGTATCAACTTGAAGTCTTAGAATCTTGCCCTATATGGCGATCGGCTTCACCCCTATTACATCATTGAACGAAGCAGGCGAAAACTGGATACCCTGGGTTGCACCTCTGCCTATCCCATGAGGATAAATGCGTGATGTGTTGTTAGCACAGGTGTAAACAATATTAAACAAGAACAAAACTTGGCAGCATTAAGAATGTCGAGTCAAAATCACCGTAGATTATGGGCCAAGTTGTAAAGATTAACCGTATTCTGCCTTTGAGGCTGAACAAGTGAACTTATTGAAATCGTTGCGCGAACTATTCGAGCTATTGAAAATGAACAGAGGTCCGATTTCGACCGATGGCCGTTTATTAACTATTCGTATTCGATACAGGAATTCATTCGGATTTGGGCTCGATATTAAACATACTAGTGTTGAGCGGCGGGTTTGTTTAATATATATGTTTACTTTTCACTAGTCTTGTTTTACTTCTTTCTAATATTATAAATGCAAAAATGCATGTTTGCGTGTTTAGATCTATGTTAGAAGTAAACGCGTAAACAGCTGAACGGATTTGGATGAAATTTGGTTCACGGATAGATCATGTCTTGGATTAACACATGCTTGTTATCTCGGTAATTTGCTTCCTTAGGAAATAATGCATTTCTTTGTAGCGGAAAGGCTTTCCATGAGTAACACATAGTATTTTATAATTCTTTGAATTATTACAAATGAATTTTGGATATTTCAATCAATAAACTTAAATAAAATTAAGTGAGAAGCGACAGAACAGCTTATTTATAAAATATTTTTTCACGGAAAATAGACGTAATATAATTTTTTATCTATGGAACAGCTGAATTGATTTCGATAAGATTTTCACAAAGTAAAGAAGCCGCATTAATAAAGTGTAGTACGTCCTACTCATAACAAGTTATTATAAATTCTAAATACAAATACTCAAACGTTAAAACTACGCACCGTTAACAAGAGAAAGATTGATCGAGTCTGAGTCTAAGATCTCTTACGACTTACAATAGTAATACAGACAATAAGGGCCATTGTTCAATGGTTTACACAGCCCGTGACACGGTCGTATTTGCAAACATTTGCTTTTAGTTCTATATAAAGGTTAACAATGCGCAAATTATGAATTTTGAATTTCGAACCTTAAGTGTAACGATGATTTTCAAAATATATGATGAGTTTTAATTTATAAAATTATAAAGTGATATTTATAGGTATAATAATTTATTGAATTTTTAAATGCATTATATATTTTCACTAATAGGTACTGTTTACGTAGTTAATATCTTATGTTCATTTAATTTTTTTTTATTCCGGGAAAATAATTTTATGTTGGTGGATTCGCGAGCAAGACCTAGACAATGCTTGAAGCTTACATAATGTGTTTTAAATATAATACATGAAAAATTATCTTTGTCTATATATATGCTGTACTGAATTTCATAAAACTCCGGATTAAGATTGGTCCAAAACAAAGTGAGACTTAAAGGAAAAGTATCACTTTCATATTAAAACGCGACTTTAATATAGACATAACAATATAACGAAATCGTAAATTAGTCGCACAATTTTTTCCTGTTTCTTCGTGACTGTTGGTTTTCGAAAGTATTCATTAAGAGTCATAAACGTTAACAGTAAAGTTTAATCACCTATAAAATAATTCCTGAAATTTTCTTTTATGCTCTTTAATATTCTACTTATAATAAGTTTCGTATAAATATAAGTGGTGAGGTATCGAAAAATATAAAACTAAATAGTATAACAGCAAAATATTTCTCCATTCGTAGCACTAGCTACGACGCGGTAAGCCGTAGCTCGTAGCTGACAGTTACGAGCTACGACAGGCGCTACGTATCACCCGCCAAACAAATCAAATGAAGTGCAACATCACACGCGGCGCAAAATGAGAGAACTGTAAATTGTGAAACTTGTATTGTAAATACTCATAGAAAGATTTCAATGAAATAGTGCAAAATATTTTAATAATAGGACTAGGATAAAAATAATTATTCTGGTGATAGGATACATTTTATATCCACCCGGCAGTGGCGAAGGGTGAAATTTATCAAAAGGTAACCCGGTGTAAAAAAAATTGGCGTCAGTTAAGATATCGGGGCAATTTATCGGCAAACAAAAACTAAGACAACGGATTAGTCTTGATTCGAAATCAACAAACGTTGACATACATACTAAATTACCTATTATGCGTAAATAATTGAAACATTCATAAAATCGAACAATAAACGAACATAATTCTCGATCCATTAATCAAAATATAAGTACTTACCTATTAATTAGTTATAACAGCAACAAAAGTAAGTATTAAAATTATAACCACACTACACTAAAAGTATCTGTTTATTTTCAAATTAAAACTATAAATGTAATAGAAATAGGTATCACGATCGCCAAACAGACCAACAGTTTAAGTCTACCTACATGATAAACTTATATAATTATCAATTTAAATTATAATCAAGAAAGGTTATTCGTTAACTTTTGATTGTATCGTGGTGCTACTTTTAATTCAGTATAATATCATATTTATTTCCTTCTAACAAACATTTTGTGTCTAAAATCAAAAACTTTCAGATCTTCTTCAAATATTTTACCATCTAAATACTAATACTTATGTGAAATCACCGACTAATAATATACTTACGTAAAGGTAGACATTAAACTGATCACAGGTAGTTATTTCCATTATAATACACTTTTATTTGTAGTTTCTAAATAAACAAAGCGCTGGTAACTAAATATCACATAACTATCAAAAAATAAAATGAATATGACAATTTACAAACACCGCACTTGGTAGCATAATAAATTATGACGTTTGAAGGACGTAAAAAGCGACAACTATACAAAGTCGGTTAACGTGAAGCCGAACTAGCTCGGGTTACCTTTGCCCATATCTTCCGCGCGATTTCGACAAACACTGGCATAGAAAGTCATAGAAAGTGCTGCCATCTATTTAAAAAACATACTACGACATTAAGCCGCTTGACAGCGGGTTACCTTTGCCTGTGGCGTCACAATTTCACTTAGGTAAAGGAATTTCTGGGGAACTAAATACAAGGTACGCCATCTAACGTCATTTAAAATAAGTAATTGATATCGATTAAATTAACAAACAACGGGCTAATGGCCGATAGATGTCATTATTAAGTTATAATAATAATAATAATAATAATAATAATAATAATAAGTTTTTTTATTAAAAAGTACATAATGTGTTTTACAGTTAAAAAAAAACAGTGGTATAACAAAACAAATTTCTAAAAACAAAAATAAAGTATTTACCAGTGGTACCCAAACTAGGCCGTGCCTGTACCTTGGGATACCATTACAAATTAAATATCGTATCATTTGTAATTGCTTGGTGAGCATTCATCAAAATTAAGAAAATAAAACTATTGACAAGATAACTTAGAAAATTAAATTAAATACGTTCTTAACATATGAGATCTAATTTTAGTTATCAATTATAATTATTAAGTTAAGCTATTATAATTATTGTCCATTGTCTGATATGTTGTAAATTTATATTTGCCTATTAAATATATTGTTTAGTATCACCGAAAACCTAAAAGGGAAGCCGGTGGGAATCGGCTTGTATGGACGCTTCGCCACTGCCACCCGGATAGCGACCACTGTACACAAGGTGTCAAAACTCGCCATAGTGACTCAGGAAAGTGTGTCGCGGTCGCGATCAACCTGTGTATATCCGGTACCAGGGCTGGCATAATTGTGTCGACTGCCTAGGAGTAATTATCTCTCGCATCGACATTTTAATGGACCCCAGTCTACTCACCATCAGGTGTAGTGGGGTTACTTTGTCGTATACGTATCATAATCATTACGTAATTAGCATCAATATTACAACTAACATTCTAAATATGTGAATACTTCGACAGTGGCATTATCATCGCATTTGACTGACTCGGTGGCGTAGTTGTAATTGTACACGGTACAAGACTATCGCATTGAGATCCTGGGTTCAAATCCCAGATCGGACCAATATAATTGTGACTGGGTTTTTCCATCTTAAAAATTACTCAATCGCAGCTCGGAGTCAAGATGTTGGCGGTGTGATACCCCCGTGCCTCGGAAAACACGTAAAGCTGTTAGTCCTGCGCCTGATCTCTCTCCGGTCATGTCGGATCACCGTCTTACCGAACTATGAGAGCGAAGGAACAGAGAGTGTACCTGTGTATTGTGCACACACCCGTACACTATAATATATCCTGTGTACCTTATCTCCTTTGAGATTGGCCGCCGTGGCCGAAGGAGGAGGTGGTCAATCATCGCAAACGCGAGGACGCAATAATTAAAAAAAAACCTCCATATTCGTTAACAAAATAAAACTGCGAACCGTGCCATAATATTTCTTGATTATCCAATACTCATACTTAGCGAAGGAGCGCAATTAATGGTTCCGAGAAACGTTCCGGTTCTGTTTACTTTCAGTAGGATGTTATTATGAAGTTACTAGAGTACTTGAATAGAGTGCTTATACTTTGCCTGATTGAACAGGGGTATATTCCAGGTGAGAATCTGGACTTTTGACAACAGTGTTTAAGGTTTAAATTAGAATATGAATATTGATCGAGAGCATTAAACTCTACAGACTCTAGAATCTTGTTTGGCTACGGTATTGTGCGGCTATATTGTAATATTTTCGACAAAATACATATTTTATTATATTATAAGGATGTACAAAAAATATATTTTTTTAGGTTGAACCCTTAAATAATACGTACGACTAACATTGGTCCTCCCATGTCCATGATGGCTAAGTCTTCGAAACGTTATGAGTAGTAAAAACACATTTATCGCGACAATATCCGTAAATAAGTTAATTTTAATATTATGTTTTTTTTTTTGGTTTTTAATGGATATTCAATTCTATGACACTTTAGTTACGAAGTAAAAAAAAATGCTATATTTGTAGATAAATATGTCACGTTGTGTATACCTTTTTTAGTCTCTGCACTAAAGATTGACGGAAAATATGTCCTACATATTTCCACCATTAAACGTTTGAATATATAAAGTTTATAGGCAAACGAGCAAGCGGTCCGTCCGCCTGATAACCAGTAACAGCTGCCTATGGACTTTACAATACCAGAGGCAGTCCCTACCTTACCTACCAGATGAGCACTCTCTTTAAACCTCGTATTGAATAAAGAAGTTTCTATTCCACAATAAAACAAAAACAAACTAAAATGATATTTATTGCCTCATCAGACAGTGACAATGGCGTGCCAAACGTGTTTACCGGCCCGTGAACATAAAACCTATCCATCACCGCGTCCGTTCCAATCGCTATGTTTGTTTAACATGTTTGTCTCACATCTAGTTTCGATGGGTAAACTTCATTCCCAAAATCTGGTGCATTAAAGTCATGATTGGAGGTGTGTTTGATCACTGTGTTTATCGTGTGTGGTATTGTGAATATATTGGTAAGTAGATAGCGGTAATGCTGAGACGAATGTCCGCAGGTTCAAATCCCAAATGTCACCTCTTATTTTTCTAAAAATTATGTGTGTATTCTGTGATTTATTGCTTGCTTTAACGGTGAAAGAAAACATCGTGAAGACACCTGCAACCTAGACAAGTTCTCTATAGGAATTTTGAGGGTGTGTGAGGTCTACCAATCCACTAGGCCAGCGTGGTTGACTACAGCCTAATCCCTCTCAGTAGTCGAGTATGCCCGTTTGTTTTAATACCAACGTATTATATATAAATATAAATTCCACACTGTATATTAACCTAGAAACAAAATATGTTTCTTGATTATTATATTACTTAAAGAGCTTCTATTTTCTAACAGCCATATTTTACCATAAATATCTAAATAGACTCTGCTCGTTTTAAAAGTATGGTTTAAAGCAATTTCCGTATATACCGATCGTGTCATTTTAGTGATGTGTAAATGGGTAAAGGATTGATGGATTTATATCATGACTTCATCAAAGCGTGGTAATAAGCACTGCTAACTAAAGTATTGTTATTGAGCTATAAAAAACATAGTGCTGCGCCAAGACCTTCACCAGTATCGTATGATTACCCTTTAGAGTACGGAGTATAACTACCACGTGTTTATGTATTATATATTACACTTTATTGTACATCGGAGGTGAAAGTCCAAACATAAAACGGAAATAATAATAAAATTAACACAATATTACAATTGGTGGTCGTATCGCATTCCGCGATTTCTTCCAGACAACCTGTGAATGGAATAGAAATGATTTGAAATATAATAGAGGGATGTCAATTATAAAGAGAAATAGAAATATAAAGATGTAAGTAGTATAGTTAACATTAGGTAATATATTATTTAGTTATTATAATAAAATACATAGTAACAATATGCAGACATTAAATACACTTACGGGTAAAACAAACTATTTTGTTGTCAATTAACAAATTGCATCACGAAAAGGTGATTTTCTCTTGCCATTCTAAGTAAGTTAAAACAATAACAAAAACAACAAACCTTGTAAACCTAAGACAATAATAAAACGCGAACCATCCGCCGGCACGCGGAAAAAAACATCTTCAATAATAAAGTTTGTCATTTTTCCCTCTGCCAAATCCAAAAAGAGCCTTATAAAATATTCACATACACAAAACGGAAACTTGGTACGGATTCCTGAGAGGGCGAATGTGGAATTTATCGGACACCTTCAGTTTCAATTTGCGTGCGTCGTGAAGTTGTCACTCAGGCATCTCGAAGGGCTTGGACGCATTGAAACTATTTGACATAGTTCTTTTTATAGTTCATCTTGATTTTGAAGGTACAATGTCATTCGTTTTGTGATTAATTCTATAATATAAAAATGAATCGCTGAATGTCTTGCTAAGCACAAATCTCGAGAGCAGCTGAACCGATGTCGCTAATTCTTTTTTTATAATATTCCTTGAAGTACGGGGATGGTTTTTACGAAGAGAAAAATTTAAAAAATTGCCTGAAAAAGTCTAAAAACGACACTTTTCTATATTGCCATACAAAAGATTCGTAATAATACTTAAAAGTCAATTTGAACTTTAATACCATACCATAAAGTTTAAGTGTTCGTGGAGGGGTTCCGGGAAGGCAAAACAATTGAGTGCCGTGAGTATCGTATAAATATTAATGTCAATAAGTCCACTGTTAGGCGGTACGAAGTTCGCCGGGTCAGCTAGTTTTATATAAAAATGCAATTAAATTTTTATGAAAATAGGGAGAACTAAAACATAATATTACCTCGGGCCCATAAATTTAAACACTTCCCGTCTTAAATAAACAAACATAGTTTACCATCTATATTTAACCCAAAATACACAATATCTTCATCACGTAGAGCACACATTCGAATGATTTCAATTTCCCGGTATCCTTTGACCAGTTAATGACATGAATACATGCACTTCAATGTACACAAGTTTTAGTACAGATTCATTCGTTCATTAACCACATACGGTTGCCCTATCCTGGACACGGGTCCGCAATGGTTATGTCCCGTTGTAAAGCTTTGTTCTACTACGTTTTACAGGTCATATTGGCGCTCAAGCGGCCTAATTCACATTGGAATACCTGAATAAATAGTGAATGAAATGTTGCTTTTTTCAGTGCAATTGTTTTAGTTCCAGTATTGGATTTGATGCGTGTTTGTGTTTACGAGTATTCATTTGCAATACAGCTTTATATTAGTTACTTTATGTAATGCTATTTTATATGATTTCTAAATATATTTTGATTTTGTTTACATGATATTGTAATCTGTGGAAACTGTTGGATAATGTGTTGTTTAATTGCTTTTAATTTATAAGTGATAAGATTTTTTTGTGGTAAAATAAAGTAATAAAAAAATATAAAATTAAAAGAGTATGTACACATTTTCAAAATATAATGTTACAAGTAAATTTCCATTCATTTATTATTAGTCATAATTTGTTCTGTATATTTCCCAAATAAATAAATATATAAATAATAAAATATATGTGGCGCAGCAAACACTTTTGAACTCAGAAGTAATAAACCTACATGTGCATTGATATTCTCTCAGAAAACCAACATAAACAGAATATGCTAAGCTGCATTTCGTGGGAATAATATATCAGAACCTCTTTTTCATCGGTTGATTTTTCCCTCAAATGTATATCCAGTTCCATCAGGCCGGCATTATTGTGTCGACTGACGAGGGGTAATCATCTCTCGTCAGTCGACATTCTATTGGACCCTACTCCACTTATCATTAGGTACAGTAGGATTAATTCGCCGGGCCCGCAAAAAAAATATATCCTTTAATAAGCATTCAAAATGTAAATAGTAATCTATGACCACATAAAACCACGAAAAGCGGCGATAGCCTAGTTGGGTGTGGAACGGACTGCCGAGACGAATGTCCGCAGGTTCAAATCCCAAGGGCACACACCTCTGACTTATCTTAAAAATCATCTCTGTATTCTTTATGTATTTATCGTTCGCTTTAACGGCGAAGGAAAACATCGTGAGGAAACCTGCACATCTGAGAAGTTCTTTATAGGAATTTCGAAAGTGTGTTAAGTCTACCAATCCGCACTAGGCCAGCGTGGTAAACTAAGGCCTAATCCCTCTCAGTAGTAGAGGAGGCCCGTGTTCAGCAGTGGGTAAATATATAATACAGGGCTGATATTATTATATTATTATTATAAAACCACGTAATCGTTTCCGTTTCCTGTTCGTTTGTTGAAAAAGGAACGTACAAAAATATTAGATACAAAATAGACTCGACACTTATCACGTCATGGGAATACACGACAAAAAGAAGGTGCACTAACTACGCCTCTGCCTACCCTTTACTATAAAAGCATGGGTATAAGTCAAATTTCTATTTGAAATAGAGAGAAAATGTGAAAATTTGTCCATACACTTCTATAATGTTTACTAGACACGTGTATTGCCGGACTAATGAGCTCTTTACAATAGTAAACACGGCTTTAATCTGGTATTTAGTTCCATTTTACTAAAGTCCATACAGCTCGACGTTGTGTTTATTCATTTATTTGCTCTGTATAACTTCGTGTTTGCAGTTTTTGAAAACATTCGACCTAGTTCAGCGAGTTAAACATGGAATAATGTATTGACATGTTTTTGTTGCGTATTGAAATAGTGACATCTATTGGCATTAATCTGAAATCATTGTCTAAAGAAACTTAAATAAAATAAATTCATGGTTTTGCCCTTGAAGGACTGGGCAGGGTCGTAATTAAAGTCGCCATATTTTTTTTTAGTGAGAAGGAGCCGATCGCCATATCACTCACAAACTCTTCTACCAGCCAACTTATTCCTTTTGCACACACGTCACGCTTTTACCCGCAGGCGTAGGTACAGGTGCACCCACTTCTCGCCCGTGTGTACCGTCCCACGATGTAATAGGAGGCGAGCCTATCGCCATATTATACAAAAGTTCCAGTGTCCGGCTGATATTGAATAGAAAAATCCAATATCACTTTGCTGACATGGGATTCGAACCCAGGACCTCAGAGCGATGTCGTAACGCGCACGCAATAGAACTTCGCCACCAAAGCTGTCCAAAACACGAACTATAAGCTATGCTATTAGAGTATATAGTTGATACACAGACAAATTATTTGGATTACATCCATTCCAATTACAGGCGACCCTTTTTGATAATGTATCAATTGTACAAAGGCAAATATTTGTATAATTTGCAGGGTATTGATATAATAAATAAACTATTAACTTATTGTTGTTCGGTGTAAGTGGTAATTAAATTATGATATACATTTTATACGCATTTTGATTATAATTTAATTGGTTTTTTTTTTTATATGTATGATGTTTGAAATCGTTGTTTCACTAACATCTCAAGTTATGTATTTGGTTTTATATTTCGATTTTCAATACTTATCAGTTGAAACTTTTTAAGTGTACATATACTTTTAAAACGGTAGGTAATTTCTTAATATAAGATAATCGACGTCACAATAAGGTATTATCTCAAAAAGAATCTCATAAGTAACGAAAAAACTTAATAAAATAATAATTTATTGTCTGTTCTTCCTTGGTGGAAAGTGGAAACTATTTCGCGAACTGCTGGTAGAGTAAAAAATTACAAATAGATAATAAAAATAATCATTTCAAAACAATATTAATACTTTATGAACAAATTAACAAAAATAACTAACTTTATATTTTCTATTAATAAATATTTATAATTAATTCTATAAACACAATGTTTTGAAGTCAGCCAACCCAAAATTCCCTTTCGCATTTAGTGTTCCAGGTATTCGAAATACAAGGAATTTACTTTCAGAGGAATATTTAATCAAAGCCGACTAGGTTATCTGCATGTTGGATTGGCAGGGGCGAGCTAAAAGCTGAGCTGATGCATTTTGGATATTACTAAAAACATAATAAAGTAGATTATTAAATTTCACTTAATCCTAAAATATTTAAAGCAAATTAAATTCCAAAACCAACTCAGAAATCCACAGACAACTAAAGCCTTCAAATTAAACGCAGACGATAAACAAATCCAAACAAAGGAATTACAACAATTAGCCAGGGCCGAGTAAAAACAATGCCGATATTTCTTCCAAACTAATTTGCTTTATTAACTTTATAACGATTACAATAAACTTGTGGAACAAATAGGTGTAATTTATTCTATATCCGAGGCTTCAGTAATTGGCTTGATGGCGGGCTGATAATTTAAAGTAATTGAATCCGTCTAAGTAATTTTAAACAAACAAAAAGTAAGATCGGTGGTGCTACTATAACGTAAAGACTGTAACTAGTTGGCAAATGAACATCAAAGGAGTAAGATAAAAGTAGAGTTGTATTTTTCTAGAATTCTAATTGACAAAGCAAAATAACACGTATTAGAATGGTTATATGGAATCAAAGAAAAAGTAGCTTGTATATTTTAATCTTTTAGGAGATGGAATTATGAAAATTACCTATAAGTATTTACGTTATTTAAGGAACCTTAGGTCAAATTTTCATACTTCTAAACTCAGTTTCGACTGCGTCAATTCAACTACCGGCAAGTGGATATTTTCGTAAATAAACACAGAAACCAGATGCAAACAAAACCTAAAGTTGACTCTGTAATATATTTTAATCATAATAATGACTCATCAGGTCGCTCTAGGACATATATTTCTAGCAGTTTCGGGACGGGCCCGGTGAGGCATGTTAGTTGAGGCTAATTACAAAGGCGCATTTGCGGGAGCGGTTGTTTCTAAAAATTTAATATATTTTATATTCAATTGAATTTTTAAAAATTTATTTAAAATGTGTGTTGATTATGACTGATATCTGAACAATAATGATTTTGATTAAAAGTAGTAAATAACAGTTTAAATTAATTACTAAATACCTTACAAGAGAAAAAAAAACGGAAGAGGAATCTGCGCCATCAAACGAAAGACGTATTTTTATAAATCACCAGCTGACCCGACAGACGTTGTCCCGTCTTAACTATGAATTTGCAGCGCGCATTCTTTCAATCGCTGACAGTTATTTCAAACAATGGACAGTTATATAAAATTAATATTGTCATAAAGTTTTCTTAAATTTTCTAATTCTCCGCGCAATTTTTTGATTTTTTCTTTCATACGAACCTTCTGCTGACAATAAGAAACACAACAAAAAAAAATGTGAAATCGGTCCAACCGTTCACGCGTGATGGCGTGACCAAGGGAAATAGGGATTTATTTTTATATATAGAGATTATTATAAGAGGAATATAATAAAGGCTTGCATTATATGCGCCAAACGTGTAAGTTTGATGTCAAAACACGCGTATTATGATACTATTTAAAATGGTTAAAGCATTTTTTAAAATTTATTACCGCATGCGGTCTAAGCAGATCAGATATTCAATTAACTTTATACTCGGTATGTACCTAATTCATATTAATACATAAAGTTAAAAAGTTTGTTTATTTGAAAATGCAAATCTTATGAACTAGTAAACCGATTTTATCACTTTTTCTCTAATAGGAAACTACATTACTCCTGGGTGTTATGGGCTACTTTTTAACCAGAGAAAATATTGGTACCGGAAAACTTTTTCACGTGGATGGAGTCGCAAGCGAGGCAAACCCGTATTAAATTAACTAAGGTCCAGACTTAAGACCTCTCATTAATAACTTGACCAGCAATGAACTAAAATATCAGAAAAATAATCCAAAATTACACGAACTAACTCCCACACAAATGAAGACACTGAAACACAAAAGGAAAACGCAGTTAATACCACTAATGACGTGAAAACGCCCGGATATACCAACCGTTGCCGAATAACCAGTGATTTGAAGTTCCACCGGTCATAATTGTAGCCGTTGTTATATTTTACGTTCATTTTACGAGTGCTTAAAAGCCATTGTTATGATGTTACAATTATGTTCTGTGAATTGCACTAATTCGCATTTTATTGTTATATTAATTGTTATTTAACGGATATGTGATTATTATAGTCGAGATGGTTGGTTGAATGTTTATTGTTTAGCAATTAACTCGCTATTAAGTGATGCTGATTGTTGAGTATTTATTTGATCGAGGAGTGGAAGTGTTTGGATATATCGTGGTTTGGCTGCTATTGTTGTTTGATGCTATTTATCTTAAGGTTTAGATGAATGCCCTTCCCGCATTGTTCGCTCGGCAGTTACTCCAATGACAGATGCAATGTGGGTTAAGTATTTATTTGATCCCGGAGTGTTGGAGATGTTGAGATACGTCATAGTTTGGCTGCCATAGTTGTATGGTGTGACTAATATAATACAAATAAGGTTTGGACCAACAGCAAGATTATCCGCTCAGCTGTTGCTCCAAATACTGAGTGGGTATGTATTTCGTCTCGCGGTTAGATAACGAGAGTGTTCTTTGGCCTTCGATTTATTGTACTGTTAGTGTCCTGCGAAGAAATAAAATAAATAAATAATAGACGAGACGAGTAAGTTTCTGGACCGATATACAAACAATACTACTGCCCTTAAACAGTAGTAAAACCCAAACTTTAAATTACAAAGCATTGAGTAAGAGATATGGCATTAACATGGAGACCAAATAGAGTGTCGATTGACGAGAGATAGTTCTCCCTCGCCAGTCGACATAATTATAGCGGCATGTTTGAAACCTGATATAAAGGGTCTGATCTCCGAACGTGAAGCACTTACGTATGCCACCAGTGCGGGATTTAGACCTCGTGCAGTGGTTGCTATCCGGGTGGATACAAATATCGTATCACTAGAAAATTTCAATAACGCCCAACGTTTTGTACAACTACATATATATAGGTATACAAAAACATATAAATTTTGCTGGTGGTAGGACATATTTTATATCCGTCCGCATAGCGACCAGTATATAAGTTGTTAAAATCCGCCATAGTGGCCCGCGTAAGTGTGTCGCGTTCCGGGATCAGTCTGTGTATATCTAACAGGCCGGCATAATTGTGTCGACTGACGAGGGAGAACTATCTCTCGTCAGTCGACACTCTATTTGGTCTCCATGTTAATGCCATATCTCTTACTCAATGCTTTGTAATTTAAAGTTTGGGTTTTACTATTGTTTATCTCTCATTAGTCGAAATTCTATTGGATCCCACTCCGCTTACTATCAAATGTCATGTGGACACTTTGCCGTGCACATATAAAAAAAGGTAGCAAAATTTAATAATAATAGTAATCATAATTTGTTTTTTTTTCGCAGGAAATAACATCGCGTTAGCGCTACCACCACTTGGAGGGTCAGTGGATTGGTTATGTTGGTTTCACCGATCTTACGGCCCAATGTCGACACACGGGAGTATAACATCATCCGAGTGAGCATTGGACCGAGTCCCTAACCCCTGTATACCTTACACCGGCATACCAACCAAAACCCGCGGTGGCCTTCTCCGGCGCATACGGAATGGCCCTGGGGATCATAATTTGTCCTGAGAGGATATTTATACTAAAAGCAAATTCATCAAAGGCATTATTAATTTTCTTTGACTTTGCGATAAAGTGAGAAGTAGCATAGTTCCAGGTTTTTTCTCGGAAAAAATGAATTCTCAGGGGATTGATATCAATGAGCGAACGAAGCTGCGAGCAACAAAGCATTCGTACAAAGGACCTCTTTCATGATAATAGCCACTGTCCCAATCCAATACATCTTGCGATATCTTGGTCTCATGTTAAATTCCCATCTTATAAATCTCTGTTTTCACCATAAATATGCCAAATCTACTACGCAACTATCTCATTATACGATAGAAATATTTCAAGCGCTTGTTACTGCAGGAACACAATGCAGTTGCTAATAGCCGTAGGTGCGAAATATATCATTGTGTTTTGACCGTACAGCAGTTTCGGGCGGCGTCCGATGCGTCAACACTTGAATCCTTTCCAAGCGCACTCAAGTTTGGCACAGTACGCGCGGTTTCATTTCCTGCCCTCCATCCTGGCAGAGGCTATGATTAGTTGGTTGCCGACCCCTGCAAAGTTTTGATCTAGTGTGTTGGATTGATAATAAACGTTGCTGGTGAAAACGCAGTGCGACAAGTACATTTTGGTCTATCAGAGGTTCGAGTAAACCGAGGTTTTAGAAACGTTGAGCGCCAGTTTTGAGTTTAGATGGTATTTGAAGAGTATTGTGGTTTGGTAATTATTATATTTGGTTTTTGGATTCAGAGAGTAATTTCAATTTTAATTTTCTATTTCATCAGACCTGTTTCGTTCGTTTTTTAGTACAGGCCGGCAAACGAGGGAGTGGTTTGCTAATTTTCAAAGATCTTGACTGCTGATAAATTACCGCAATTCATAAATAAAACATCATTATTATCATCATCAGTCGTAAGATGTTCACTATTGAACATGGGCCTCTCCCAAAAATTTCCAGACCGCCAATATTGGAAGCAAATAAAACAATACTAACCGTAAATAAAAAGAACAGAAAAATAGATTAGTCCAACCTTCAATTCTTTCGCAAATCGCACTTACCTCACGAAGACTTACATCATCGTTTACTTTCTGAAAGGGGGTAATAGATTCATCTATAAATCCATTAAAGTCCAATATATGAAATCCATCAGCAAATACATTCCCAAATTGCCTGATTTATCAACCCTTAACATTTCACGAATACATAAAAAATTTAAGAGCAGTATACGGTCTTATCAGAGCGGACAACCCTTTGCTAAATGAGCTCTATGAGGACGAATAGCGGCCAATACGTTACCAGGATCATCGGAGCGAGTGGACCCGAGCGATAGCACTATAAATTATGAGGCCAGCAGCAACACCGAGTGTGGAGACAGTGTAGGGATTCGGTCTTTCGTTCATTCGTTCTTTGGATTGTATCGTTCGAAGGAATAAGTATCGTAATTGATTAATCCAAATATTTAATCGTGTCAGAGAAATGAATATCAGAAGATAGGCCACCCATAATCAACATCAATATAGCATTTGTGAATGCTTTGACAACGTTGGGTAATTCTTTGGAATACCAGAGATGAAAATGGTATCGCTTAAATAAACATTCAAATATAACAATTTTTTTTATCAACGTCCATGTCCAAACATTGAAATATGTGAATAACGTGAATAAATTAATTCATTCCAATAGTTCTCAATGCGACTACATTCACTCCCTTCGTACTGGCAATTGACTCGCATCACGAGTGTTTTACTAAGGAAAATGAGGTCATTAGCTTCCCAGATGAGAAACGGGCCGGCGATTTGTCATATTCCCAACAATATAGAGCGAGAAGCACCGCCATGATGAAGATAGTGACACGGTACAGCGGCGCAAAGTTACAGTTTTTCATGGCGAACTATTAGGGACGAATTTTCCGCCAGACGATTTCTTATAGTGATGTTTTAGTCAGTGTCGGTAGATGTATTCTTGTTTTTTATATTATCGTTTATAACAGATATATTTTAACAAAAATATTATAATACTGATTACTCATAAATACGAAACAATTTAAACTATTGAATCTAGAAATGTGAAATTTTAAGGAAGTGTTCAATATGCCTACATTATGTTGGTAAGCTCCAAGGTGAAGTTAAATGTCTAGAAGTATGTCGTAGATCGGACACATCCAATGCCAGTTAAAAACACTATGTCGCAATAGATGACAAACATAAAAAACACAAAATACCACTAATCGTATATTCCTTTTTACTGACTTCCGAATTCAACATGCTGTTCGTAAAAAAATCGATAAGACAACTTGAAATTGGGCAAATTGTTTTTTGATGACGTTCGTGTCACGGCGCTGCATCCGGTGGTGATATGGACTATTGATACGTGTTATATGAATGTTTGTATTTGTAAGGGAGATTTGATTTGAAAAAGAGGCTGTGCTTTTTAGAATTGTTTAGGTAAATAGGGGATGAAGGGGTAAATAGAGAACAAAATGGAACTACATAAAGTGAGAGAATAAAACTGATAAACTTGCATTCCTTTTGTAAAACTAGAAATTACAGTCCATATTTATGTAAGCAGTAAGCACTCGGTTCATTAATCTGTGTAATAAAAATTAGACTAGTTTTGATGATGATATGTATAGTTGATGATACGTTTTACTTGAATGTTTGTACTTATTCGTGTAACGGGGATTTCATCTGAAACAGCACGCTGCGCTTTTTAGAATTGTTTAGGTAAATCGGAGATGTAGGGATAAATAGAGAACAAAATAGAATAGCATAAAGTGGGGTAAATGAGAAACCAGGAGCAAATAGAGAATAGAGTAGAACTGAAAAAAATAAATTATAAATACACTATGTAAGGATTGGGTTGATTCATCTGTGTATAAATCATAAGACTAGTTTTTTTCTGCTCGCATTTATTTCATGAACCGGTGAGAGATACATAATATGGGGATAAACAGACCACTGAAGCGGTTATGATAATTTGCTATATAAAGTATTTTAAACTTTATTTAGAGTAGCGATACTGGAAAATTTTAAAAAAAATTGCCGTATGACCGGATCAGTTATTTTATGATTGGAGCTGAATAAGTTGTAAATTTAATTATAAATTCATTTAACAAGTTAATCACATTATAATTAGTCATTTTTACAGCAAAAATGGAACGGGTTGGTGCCAACTGCCAAAATCTAAATGAAACAAAAGCTTTATTTCACAAGTTCCAATAAATTTGTTTACAAGTATCGTACCTAATAACGAGCCATTATAAAGTACTCATTTCATGACTATTTATTTGAAAGCATTGATAAGAGTGTGACTTTTTTATTTGGTCGGCTTACACGTCTATGTGGGGAATGGCATTTATTAACGAGTTTTTGAAACAATCTCTAAGTCTTATGGTGCATACTTAGAAGAGCAACTCATATTTCAATATATAGTTTTATCTATTATTGCCCCACTTTTATTACTCCGTTATTCAAACTTAAAAACGCGACATCTATCAACTAATGCTAACACTAAAACAAAAACTTCCACTGTCAAGATATAAAGCACGTGAGGAACAATTCTGTTTCACCAGATTAACACAGAGGGCGTTTATCAAAATGCATATGATAGTCCACGAATCTGTTTTATCAGGTATACAGAGAGGGCGCTAATTCAAGTTTCATAAAGATTAAAAGGATTATTTAATAAAAGCTATGAAGTAATAATATATATTATATTTAAATATGGTATCTAGCTGCAAATTATTTACTTTAAAGCTACTTTTTCAATCGTCGCATGAACACCTTGTTACGAATAAGTCAGTCATTTCATTTTATTACTTCTATTATGATAATATAGTTACATTTTGCGTAGAGAACCAGTCAAAATTTCAAATGATTCACCCCAATAAATATGTAACGATTAAAAAGTACTAAAAATATTTAATTATAATTATAATTATAAAAATATGTGTAGACACATTGGCGCATATTCTACCCTACATTCATTTCAGTGACGTATTTTATTTGACAGTAAGCTGTTCTTTGTAGGGATGAAAGATAAGATTTTGTTCGCAATAGATTTTATAGATGTCGCTTATTACAACAACCAATGATCACTTGAGTATTTAGTCACGTAGTTTTAAAAATAAGCTTTAGGTGTCGCTGGAATAAAAAAAAACACTTACCTTCCTATACACACACGCATTTAATCCCTGAAGGGGTAAGTAAAGACACCATTAGGACACCCACTTATCGCAATGTGTATCCCGTCCCACGATATGATAGGGAACAATCGCATTTTCATCAGACACAACTTCAGGCTGATATAGAGAAGAAAAACCCAATACCTCTTTACCTGACTCAGGATTCAAACCCGAGATATTAAAGCGATAATCGTACCAGGCACTTACGTCTACTTACGTCGTACAACTACGCCATCGACGCAAGCCAAAACCATCGCTCAATAAATACGAATCGATAGATATCTCATTTGTCAAAATCGGCTTAGAAGGAGCGACGATGAAGTGGAACCTAAAATAAATATATACATATTATATAGGTACATACATACAAAGGTCCCTCTCAGTAGTAGAGGAGGCCCGTGCTCAGCAGTGGGCAAGTATATAAAACAGGGCTGATATTACATTACTATTATACAAAGGTTGTTACAATCATTACCATGTCTCAGTAATACATTGTTTCATTGTGTAGCAAATCATTGATATTTATATAATTTACTAGCGACCCGCCCTTCGCACGGGTGCAATGCTGATACTAAATACACTACAGAAAAACTGTGAACGTTGTACATAAAAACATAGCGGCCCGCTCTGTCTTCGCACGGATATAACATAACAAAATAACAGTATTTCTCCTCTATTTAATGGATGTTATTATACATATAAACCTTCCTTTTGAATCACTCTATCTATTAAAAAAACCGCATCAAAATCCGTTGCGTAGTCTTAAATATAAAGGGACATAGGGACAGAGAAAGCGACTTTGTTTTATACTATGTAGTGATACAAACACACAAACGCACTTAATGCCTTTATCCGAAGGGATAAGTAGACGTGCAATCGTGCAACCTTTTTGCCGTGTGTGTTTCATCCCACGATATGATAGCACAAAATACATTTATGTATTTGGATCCTACAGCATTTGTCTTGGAGTTATTTGTGAAACAAATAATCTTTTCCGTTATAGAAATACGTCTTCGAATTTTTAATCAAAGGCAGATAGATGCCAATAACGTACAAGTTACGAATAAGTTTCAACATTACTAACATTAGAGCACGTAGATGTTGTGTACTGTTTCAAGTGTGGGCCGGGCCTGTTTTACTACTGATGATTTAAGAGGCTGAGGCCTAAGGGCCGGCGCATATACTGCGCAGCCCAGCGCAGAGTTCTGTTTACTGTCATACTATTATCGACATTGTCTTTATTGAAATAATATTCCAAATCCATTAACAACAATTTAACGCAATTTATTGTTGAGTTAAGGGATTTTGAATATTATTTCTATGAAGCCAATATCGATAATAAATTGACAGTAAAAACGCGTCGGCTCTTAGTCCACGCTAGCCCTAAAACCGAGCGACAGGTACCTCCAAATTTCTTACAAAACTTCCTATAGGTTCCCTCACGATGTTTTCCTTCAAAGTAACAACAAAATTGTTTCATCAAACGGCGAAAAGTATAATTCAGAACACGATCGTCGGATTCCGAAACTGAAAACAATTTGCAATCAGACTTGCCTTCAGCGAATAAATTAAAAGTTGCCAGCATTGAATTAGAGGTTTTCGAATAATTGAGATTTTTACTTATAAGGTGGCGAAGGCGGTTGCGGAAAGCTATCACGTGATTGCTTGAAGTTAATTTGTTATTATTTCTGGTATTCCAATCACGGTGGATTCGAGAAGAGGCGTATTTCTCAATAATCACAGGTTTTGTCTCTGAGGTTTGTCGTCAGCTAGTCTACCTTTGTAGTCTAGTCTATACTAATAGAAAGAGTAAACTTTTGTAGATATAGGGGCTAATTCCTGGCATAAGTAAACCATTTTGTTTCAATTATTCTACTTATAGGAAATAACATCTATTGAATTGTATAGGTTCTTTTTTATCTCGTGAAAATATTTATCTCAGAAATCTTTTTGCGGGCAAAAGCTAGTCTATTTAAAAAAATATAATAAAGTAGTATTCTGCGAATGAATACAGAAAAAATTAAAAACTCTTTTCCCCATAAATATTCTGTAGTTCACGGAAGCGGAAGAAAAAATACGCAAGTACGTAAATCTATATATATAAAAATGAATCCCTATTTCCCTTGGTCACGCCATCACGCGTGAACGGCTGGACCGATTTCACCATTTTTTGTTGTTGTGTTTGTTATTGTCAAAAGAAGGTTCTTATGAAAGAAAAAATTCAAAAATTACGCGGAAAATTTGAAAATTTTGATAACTTAACGACAGTATTAATTTTACATAACTGTCAGTGGTTTGAAATAACTGTCAACGATTGACAGAATGCGCGCGTGCATACCAATGACTAAATATAAAGAGGACAGGCCTCAAAAGTTAGCTATATGAATAAGTTATATTTATGTTAGGGAAATCGACGCAGAATTGTCAATATATATGTCTATCTCTTTTACTCAAAGCTTATTTGGAACGCAACAAAAAAGACAAAAATAATTGCTTTCTTCGCATATGGCACTATTTCGTTTACTTCAACACACTGGGACCGCCTTGCGGCAGAAACGCCATTTTATGCTGGCCAGTCGGCAAGTACATGTAGTGTCAGACGATGTAAACAAATCTTCATAAATATTGAATTTAAAGTAATATAATCATATTCTCAATTGTTCAGTGTGTTTATTAGTGTATTTGTTAAGTTTCGAAAATGACTCAGTGTTGTGTGAAAGGATGCAAATCGAATTCACGCAAGAAAGACCCCGAAATATATTTTCATAGGTGCGTAACTGTTTTTACCGAAAATTAGCAAATATCTTTGTATAATTACTTTTTGGATGTGTTTTTATCAATTAAAATGATATGTGGATCTGGTTTGTTAAGCTTTGGACCCTTTTAGGCGTGATTTATACACATTAAAATCATTATGTTTGTTTACACACGAGCTTAGGGATGAGTGGGTGGATTTGTTTAGAAATTATTGATATCGATATTTTAACAGACGCCCGTTTATCAGTTACGGTTTTTGTCTTTGAAAGAATGTTAGAGCACACATCAATATTGTATTATTCAGAAGGACAAACTAAGTGAAATTAGAATATTTTTTTAAGATAACCAAAAAATTTAAAAACCAAGGCAAAATGAATTGAGAATATTGAGCGACGTGATTGGAATCCTACACCAAATACATATTTCTTTACATTTTGAGAAGATATGCATAAACCACACGTTTAATTAACGCGAGTAAAGATAACTGTTTTCCAACAATATTCCCGATAAGTAAAATAGTAATGATTATTATACTTCACCTAATAGTAATATTACTTTAATATATTGCTATGAATAAAATTAGAATTGTTACATAAAAGAATAGATAAACATAAAAGAAACAACATAAAGATGAAATGTAAGATATATTTTTACAATTGGCGGTCTTATGTTTCGAGCAACCTTTGCATGCACGGAAATAGATACATAATCATATTGTTGTTATTGCAAATAATTATTATAATTGATTATCTTAACCACCATTTTTACGGTCATTGATTTTAGTTTGCTGAACCATAGTTATGTTTCTCGATCAAAGAGCATAATAATAAAATAAAATAAAACCAACCAAATAATTGCTGGCTACGCTATCTTATTCCATTTATCATGTATTAAATAAATATCTTAATCTGTAACTTAAATTTTTAGCAAGGAATAGTGCAACATACAAATATAGATCAAACACAACTGGATGTTTGTCACAACAGGTACTGCTTTGTTTAACAATTGTTACTTATAAATCAGTTTCAGTTTGTTTGTTTACATTATGATTTGTTATATTTATATTATGGTAGTTCCTAACCCCTTTCGTATTTGATCTTTTTGGGGCTTGTTTGTCTCTCTTAATTCTTCGGTGTCGATACAAAATTTTCGGTACTAGCATATCACTATTGTAAGGGGCGGAGTCGGCACCATTTTGTTCATGAAATGTGCCGCATGTCACGTGACCATATTACCCATCCTCTATACTTCTTTTATCATTGGTGCATACATAGTTAAGACAGGACAACGTCTGTCGGATCAACTAGTTTTATATAATTTTTATCATAACTATACTACTACGTATGGTCCTTTATCTGAAGGGTCAGCGATAGGTCAATATGAATATATGACTACAATATAAGGGTGGGTGATAAGATTGAAAAAGGTCCAAAGACAGTCTCATAAATTTCGTTCGCAAGTACACGTTGGTAAGTGGAGTTTATTTCTTGAGATTTTGGACTTACCCCGAGAGTTCCGCGCGACGTGAACTAAAGAGTTGGTTGTGGTTAGAGTAACGGTGTTATCGATATCGATAAAGTGATATAAAGTTCATTTTTTTTCCTAACATAACAAAGTTTTATCTTTGCATGATATAAGTGAAGCCCTAGAAAAATAGTAATAAATTTTGTTATTACAATAAAATTTAATAGTGTGTTTTTTTTTAATTGGTCATTTCTTCGTTTAATGGCATTATGGGCTGGAGTTACATTTAGTACATAAGGATTTACCTTATGTACTAAATGTGGAATTAATACATTTTGTGGATTGAAAAACAAATTTGGTTTCGGGATCCGATCCTCTTTATTATTTTTAATACGTTATATAACTCGGTAATGACTAGAAATGTTAATAAACGTTATCAATAACAATAATTTTGTAGGGCTATATAATATTTTAAATATTAACAATTTTAAAATGATTTCATACGCAGCTATGAGCAAACAAAATTTCCAATCGATAAAACAGGTTTTGTCGTTGCACATCTCTACTCGCCGCTAGATAAGTTCGACAAGTTACCCTCTCCCACTAAAATATGTAGCGACACTGTATTGAAAAGTTCTCCTTTGTTCGGCCACCTACGACTCCATCGTCGGTCCTTTTGTTCATTAACTTGATAATAAACATAATGTTGGCTTTAAAAGTTCGATTTCCAATCGTAGGTACGTTCTTGTATTCTAGTGGGGGCAGTATTAAAGATATTTACAAGTATTTCGAATTGCAAAAGTAAATAAGAGGATTTCTTTGCAAGTATTTGTAAGAATTCTTAAATTTTTAAAATCTGTAATTAATGTACGCGATTATGGAGTACAACATTTTATAAAAATATATGTATTATGATAAAAATCTATTTCAATACGTTTAATTTATGCTAAGTAGGACTGTGTTTATAAAAATAGAAAAAAGCGAACAAAAACCCATTGCATAGCAGTTTAATAAAATGATTTCCCCAGCCTTCAAAGTGCAAGATAGTGAGTGGAGAGCGAAAAAATTGCACCCCGGAAACCGGTTCTAACCGCTTCGAACCGCTCCCATGCAGATATTACCGCGGCCATCTTGTTCCGAGCAGACAAAACACGTATAAATCAACTGCGTTTCAGTTTTATTAAAAAGGAACTGCAGTTCGTATGACGTATCGTTGAATACATTTGCTTTGCGTGGATGATTTATGAGTTTATATTAAGTCTTTGAGACTGGAGAATAAATGCAATTTTGAGTGTGCGACATTTCCATATGGGAATGAAGAATGTTTATGATTAGTTGCCGAAAATAACAGCCTAGAGATAAATTTTCATTTCTATTAGTGTTGTTAAGAGTGGCTGAGTAATTTTGAGCCTCTATTTTAGCCTAGATAGTCAATAAAAAGACAACATACTGATAAATCTATATTAATTAATAATAAATGTTCAAGAACGGTTACTACAGATCTTTAATATTTAATCTTTATTTACATGATAAACAGGAACAGAGATCTAAGCAAATAAAAAGCACACACACTACTGCAATATCTCATTCAATATCCTGCATTTGTAAACTGAAACAAAACGAAACGCTGACCGGCGAAATTTTTAATCTCAGCAAATTGAAGGCAAAACAAGCGCCCAGAGCAGACTTTCTCGTTGATTGAAAGATCATTTACCAGCGTTATATCGCCTACGAGGTATACACTGTCAAAAGCGGAACCAGGTGACAAAAGACGACGGCAATCATGCTAGCCTCACCGAAATGTAGATATGCATCAGCTATTAACACTCAAGCCTGTCATTTCGCTTAAGGTGGCGTATGTTTAGCGCACACCACGCCGCGCCACTGAAGTTTTGGCATTAATGCCCGTTAGTGTTTCGTGTTGGTAAGTACAATGTTATTGCGTTTCTAGTTTTTTTTAGTTTAAGTTTGTAATTGTGAAGAAATAAAAATTTACTTTAGGAATATTTCTTTATGGGTTTAAATATTGATCTACCAAATCTTGTGAAATATAAAAATATGGTGTTACTTTTATTGCGTAGTACTATTCTGTATTCTGTACTTGTATGTTCTAATATTCTTATAATGTATGTATTTATTTATTTAGCACTTCATATACAAATGTATACAGGCGGACTTAATGCCATAGGCATTCTCTACCAGCCAACCTTAGGGTGGTGCCGAGATAATCATGCCGAGATAATTTAAATGCTTCATAGTTTCAAACTTTCTGTACGTTTTTACCATGTTAGTAATTTCTCTCATATAACACCTATTATTTTCCACCATCATTTCATCTACCCTCGTTTTTCTCGTTTTGCTTACTTGTCGATTAAGGACACTCTTATTCTATTCCTAGGCGCTACTAAATATTTTTATTTTACGCCATGGACCTACAATATTTCAATTAATCACAATTCAATCCTTAAGTTACCATTTATAGGAAGCATTAATTCTGATTCGGGTACAGCGTAACAAAAAAAAACAAGTATGTTGTACGTAGGAAATTATTATATCCCTATACTCTTTTTATGCATGTTTTTAGATAATAATATTATATTCTAAGTTGCTCAACGCGATGTACAACAAATGTACCTCAGACTTTGGTCCTTTGAATTTCCAACAGATTCAAGCGTTAGAAATTGTGATGAAAGAACCGTAGTTTTGGAAACGACAGGTTATCACACACTCTTTTATAAAAGCAATAATCATTTCACACTTCCAGTGCTAGTCTTAGCACGTTGCTTCCCACATTTTTATATCAATGACAACTGGAAGTTTCTGGGGCTTATGTTCAGCAGTTGACTACATGTGACTGATGATGATGATGAATGACCATTTGACGATGTATCTTGATGATAAGTAGAATAATATCAATAAGAACTTTGAATCGTAGATTATTATGCTCTCCCTTCACTTAAAAAAAAGCGAATTATTTCATAAACAATACCTGCTCCCTAGTACTTCTAAGTTATTCGCTCGGTAATAAATAATTATAAAGATATTTAAACAAAGCTTATATAAACGCTAAGCACAAAAATAACAACAATGAAGCTTAGATATAACGCTATTAAGCCATTACTTAACTAATTTAAGTTATTTATGTTTCAAAGATGGAGTTTAAAGCATCTTGGAATTGTTCTGATGAAAAAATTAATTTCTTATATTTTAACAGTGTTACGTAAAGCTATGTACGATTATAATTTAATAAGACATCTTGCCTTATAAATTTAAATGATACTAAGCTGTAGTATTTTGTAATATTATTACAAGGTATCCTATTATGAAGTACTTTGTAAGATATATTATTTATAAATTATATTCTACGAAGGTTTTGAAGGAGACTTCAATTGCTCCATTTAATTCCTATATTTTTTCTGTTTTTATGATAATGTGAGTAACGTTTGAAATAAGTTCCTTCGCAATATCTTTTTCATTTTTTAGAGAACCACGTACTGTCCTGATCATCTTCCATCAGATGTCGCATTTCCCAAACACCTAAAAATATAACCCAAATTCCGTACACACATTTCTTAATAAATAAGGATCGATTTATCAAGATAACTCCATTCGACAGCGCTAAATAGACATGGCCGAGTTCAGTTCTGACACACCCAGAAGACGATATGACTCTGGTTATTCGTCGTAAAAACGAGTTCCTGAAATTCTTACAGTAGACGAGTTCCGTCCTCGCCGCCGAGGACCTCGCGTGATCCACTCCCCCCCAACCTTCTAATAGTTCCGCGGACGTTCTCACGTGCGGACGAATACGGTAATGGTTAGATTGTTTGCTACGACTACGTGCATCTATATTCGTTGATGTCTCATCCTCTCCTAATGACCTTCCTGAGCCGAAGGTCGTAACCCGTTAGTGGGTTGCCCTCAGCATGGTCAATTAATGTTCAAAGGTTGCGAGCGCCTAAGACACTCACTGAAAATTCCAGTGTGTTTACATAAGCCGGTTCTTCCCAGGTTAACAAACGTAGTGTCGTCTCATAAATAATGATAAAATATATCAGGTTAAAAAATAAATATTGGAAAATACGTCACTTATTGACAAAACATACTGTCCGGTAATATATCAATAGCGTAACGTATGTAAAATCGATTTCTATATAAATCACGTTTGATGAAGTCCGCAAGGTATCTTCACAGATGGCTGAACGCGAATCGCGGTTTACACGCCGCTACATTGGGGGATTTTTGGACGGCGGCCAATGTGCACGCTCCTTTATTTTGTCCGGTAACGGTTGTCCGGTTTTAGTTATCGTTGATGTTTGTAAAAAACGTGTTTGTTCGGAGATTAGGAGTTTTTGTGGTTAATGTTTGTGTACGTTGAATTTATGTTATTTTTTTTTGTGCTGAGACCAGGGCTTTCAAGACTCCTTGCTACGATCGTTAATGTATAGTCCGATTGATAAGTAATTTAGACACGCTATTGACATATTTTTTTTTTGTATTCTTATAGTATTTGTTATTGTTGGAAGGCGTCCTGGCTCCAGTCCAGAGACAGGCTGTTGGTAAGCCAAGATATTTAAAAACAGTGAAAACTCAAAACGTAATTATAAATTCTTGCATGATGCTGTAATATGCTTACTACGCGAAGACCTTGGGCCCTGTGTCATAATATCAATATATTGGGCAGTGGCGAAAGGTGAAATTTTCCAAAAAGGAACTTGACACAAAATATAGTTACTAATATGCATAAATTCGCTCCGCAAATCGTTTTAATGATAATTAGATTATTTATAAACTCCGGAAACTCCGGAAGCCGGTAGGAATTGTGTTATATGGACCCTTTGCCACTAATAAGGGATACTATATTTTAGAGACCTCACGAGAGTTAAACGCAATAAGCTAGACTGGTGGAATTAGGCCTACATCCTCTCAACAGTAAAGAAGGCCCATTCAAGCAGTAATATCTCATCACCAGCTCTGTATTTAATACAGAGCTGGTGTTATTCTGAAACAAGGTCATAGTTACTAAAATTCATTCTACCATGACCCCCATTTTTCATTAGGATTAATAACACGGTTCAGTTTTAATCGCATTAAGATTTCATTGTTATATCAGAAAAAAATGCACAAATGAAAAAATACTTTCAAAAGAGCCGAGGAAAGAATTTTCTTGTTCTACAACTATGGGATAACAGACGGACCGGTGCTCACACCGAAGTCATACTTTATAAAGTATTTTAATTTTATTAATGCATATATAATTTATTTAATGCAAACGATCTAAAGAAAAATAATAGAATAATATTTTATTGGTCACGCACACAACAAATATACAGAAGTATTAAAAAAAATAAAGCGTAATTATAAACATAATACAACTAAATGATTTTATATAAGTAGGTAATGTAGAATGTGATGCTGCATGCCGAGGCCGTGACGGGTAGGTTGCCACTCAGCATAATGCTGCGCTGCGATGTGAGTCACAGCATAACGCTAATTTTCCGAATAAAGATTTTTGTAACTTAAAAAGCATAAAATTGTCTTCAATTAAATCTTGAACATATAGATTCACGGCCACACGGGACACTTAGGAGGAAATAACATTCTTTTCTTCATTAGCGCGGTGGACACGCGTTTGAACTGTTAGACTCATTAACGATCATTATATTCAAACAACTTTATGCCAGTGTGGTTGCAATTGGATTTTTGGTCACAGCATTAACCTAGAATCTGGAATTTGTGCCCAATATAGCGATCGGCTCGCCTATCACATCATGAGATGGAACACATAGGCGAAAAGTGGATGTACAGGTTGCACCTCTGTTTACCCCTTCGGCGATAAAAGGCGTGAGGGTGTGCGTGTAAATTCATCATATATATATATTAAAAAAAATCAGATCTTTTTTCAAATAAGATACCTATTCCAGATATAATTCCCTTAATTTTATAGTGAATGTTACATCTCGGTGTAAATGAAACTCAATCAACACTAGCATAGTTTGCAGGCTGTCAAAGACAGGAACTTGACGACGGCTGTTTCTCGTTACATTTCTCTACAATAAATAACTCCTGATTTAGAGTCAGACGTAAAGTACTATTGCAATCTCTTTCGACTGTAGAGCCTTCAATTCTTTTTCTAAAAACGACTTTCAAACGATTTCTTCTTTCTTTCTTAGCCTTATATTGTCAGGAGATCTGATAGTTTAAAGTTGTTCGGAATCTACTACATTTATCGGAAGCTAGTGGTTAATTCCCAATCGTCTCATCTTTCAAATAACAGTACCACGAATTGTTGAGATTAGCTTTGGTCCTTCAAGATAATAATAATATCAGGCCTGTATTATATACTGTCCGACTACTTGGTACGGCCTCCTGTACTACTGAGAGAGATGGGCCTTAGTCCACCGAGCTGGCATAGTGCAGTTTGGAATTCACAAACCCTCAAAATACCTATACAGAATTTCTCAGGTACGCAAGTTTCCTCACGATGTTTCCCTTCACCATTAAAGCAAGCGATAATTCACAAAGTTGCTATCAGACCATACCACTTCCCGTCATTAATCAGTTGATATAGCTTAAACTTAGATATAAGTAAGTCCCCATACATCATATGCTACTCAGCACTGCGTCTAAAATTAACCGCAACAACGTGGTTACGTAATACCTTAGTAAATACGGTGTAAATTGCGCTGGCCACTACGCTTGTAGCCTGTCAGAAGCACTGTCGCTGACAAAACAACTCGTGCGGTGCGGCTTAAAGGACTTTAGACTCACTGCATTCCGCAAGAAGATTACGGATTTCATAACTATTTGGAGGGATTTTTATTTTAGTACTAAACTGTTATTGATAGTAAATACATGTGTATACGTGTATATGTATAAGTATGTCAATATATCTGCGTAATTTTTTTTTGTGTCGAACTCCGGAGAAACCTGGGAAGGGGTACTGGAATCCCCCGGCTTAGCAACTGCAAGGCTCTTGAGGAATGTTGGGAGGGGATAGCTGGGAAGGATAAGGAAATATCTTAGGATGGGCTGACTTTTCTAAAAAATTATGTGTGTATTCTTTGTGAATTATCGCTTGCTTTAACGGTGAAGGAAAACATCGTTAGGAAACCTGCATACCTGAGAAATTCTCTATAGGAATTTCCGAGGGTGCGTGAAGTTTACCAATACGCACTGGGCCAAAATGGTGGACTAAGGCCTAATCCCTCTCAGAAGTAGAATAGGAGGCCCGTGCCCAACAGTGGGACAGTGTATAATACAGGGCTGATATTATTAGGATAGGCGGATGGAAGTAGAGAGAATGAGAAGAGGGAGAAGGTCAGAAATGTTCGCGACCACTCATAGGCCTCAATGTGAATTGGAAACAATGAGATATACACACTGAACTGCGTGCCTAAGGCCGCTACAAATAACCTCCCGTGCATAGTCGGTCAATCGGTATTGAGACCGAGCACATGTGTATTATTTTTGTATCGACTGTATCATATTACTGTTTTTATACACCATCTTGTTAAGCACTTTTTGATAGTATTCAAAGGCCATGCACTGACTGTAATCCTGTATGCTGTCAGTATCAGGGGTACAGTGCGGCAACGTTACCCGCAAATGGAGAGCCCGGTAATGACGTACCCTTGTGGTGCGAGGTGCCTGAATAAACACGTTTGATAATATTATGGTTAGACTTAGCAAGTTTTTTTTTTGTTTATTACTTTGAACATTATAGGTGAAATAGTTTTTATTCAATAAAAGAGCTTGAAAAGAGTTAATATTGATGATGATTTATTTTAAAGTTTTTTCTTTTTATTTTTGTTATAATGTCGGTAATTATTTTTAATGCCATAGTAGGCTTACAAGCAAGCTGATGGTAAGAAGCATCCGCCTTCCATGGTCTTTGCAATGCTTGAGGCACAGCCATACCATTGTACTGTTTTTTTTTTATTTTACCACTTATATATTTCATATAAAACTGGTATTAGGATATTTCTATCAAACACTGTATACAAGGTGTTAAAACGGAACAGTAGAAAAGTGTATCGCGTTCCAGGAACAGCCTCTGTATACCAGTTTCCAACAGGCCAACTCAATAGTATCGCCTGGCGAGAGGTTAACGTCTGACGTCAGTCGACACTCTATCTGGATGCTATTCACTTACCATCAGGTGCAGTGAGGTCACTTTAACGTGTCTATATTAAAAAAACTCAACTAAGCCATAGACATAGAGAGTAGACGATAGTCTAGTTGGGAATGGAACGGACTATCGAAAAAAAGGTCTACACGTGTATGCTGTTTATTAACTATCTTTCTTTTTAACGGTAAAGGAAAATATCGAATTCGATGATTTTCAAAATAGGAAACTTAACTCTAATAATTTATTTTTATTTACACATTTCTTTCAACCAGCAAGCACCATTTACACATTCCAGTCAACCTTTGGTTCATGCAGAAATGAAACAATATATATGGCTGTAATAAATAAAAAAATATTGAAAGAAAAAAAAAAAACTAAAAGTATAACTCGATGTTCATTTTCATTAAAATATTATAATGCAACTAGCTTTTGCCCGCGGCTCCGCCCGCGTTATAAAGTTTTTCAAGCTAAAGTTTTCCGTTATAAAAGTCACGCTATATATTTTCCCGGAAGCCTGTGTTCTTCCCAGGGTCTCAAACTGTCTCCATACCAAATTTTATCCTAATATGTTGGTTTGTTTTTGAGTTTAACACGTTCGGGAAGACCGATGCAGCGGGGGACTTTGTTTTATGATATATTTTTGTAGAACTTTTTAAGAGGAACAATCCCGTCATACATTATTGTTGCATAACTTTAACCGTTTACGCAGCGCACGCAACAGAAGCTCTCAAAACTAATAAATTGTCCCCGTTTTTGCATCATGTTTCATTATTGCTCCGCTCCTATTGGTCATAGCGTGACGATATATAACCTATAGCACTCCAGGAACAATGGGCTATCCAACACAAAAATATTTTTTCAGTTCGAACCGGTAGTTCCTGAGATTAGCGATTACTGCTCCGCTCCTATTGGGCATAGCGTGATGATATATATAGCCTATAGCATTCCAGGAATAAAGGGCTATCCAACACAAAAAGAATTATTCAGTTCAAACTCCTAGTTTCTGAGATTAGCCATTACTGCTCTGCTCCTATTGGTCATAGCGTGATGATAGCCTATAGCACTTCACGAACAAAGGGCTATCCAATACAAAATGAATTTATTTAGTTCGAACCGGTAGTTCCTGAGATTAGCCATTACTGCTCTGCTCCTATTGGGTATAGCGTGATGATATATAGCCTATAGCACCCCACGAACAAAAGGCTATCCAACGCAAAAAGAATTTTTCAGTTTGGACCGGTAGTTCCTGAGATTAGCCATTACTGCTCCGCTCCTATTGGGTATAGCGTGATGATATATAGCCTATAGCACTCCACGAACATAGGGCTATCCAACGCAAAAAGAATTTTTCAGTTTGGACCGGTAGTTCCTGAGATTAGCCATTACTGCTCCGCTCCTATTGGGTATAGCGTGATGATATATAGCCTATAGCACTCCACGAACATAGGGCTATCCAACGCAAAAAGATTTTTTCAGTTCGGACCGGTAGTTCCTGAGATTAGGCATTACTGCTCCGCTCCTATTAGGTATAGCGTGATGATATATAGCCTATAGCACTCCACGAACATAGGGCTATCCAACCCAAAAAGAAGTTTTCAGTTCGGACCGGTAGTTCCTGAGATTAGGCATTACTGCTCCGCTCCTATTGGGTATAGCGTGATGATATATAGCCTATAGCACTCCACGAACATGGGGCTATCCAACGCAAAAAGAATTTTTCAGTTTGGACCGGTACTTCCTGAGATTAGCGCGTTCAAACAAACAAACAAACAAACTCTTCAGCTTTATATAATAGTATAGATACGTATTTATTTTCATCATAAATTTAGTTCCTTTACAATCCCTGAGTCATTTCCCCATTTTACCGTGTTTAATTAAATATGAAGATATTATATTTATTGTAAAACGACAATACGCTCACATTTACATCATTTTCCTTCATATTGGCCTTATTTTGCGTTATTTTTAATTTCAGCATAATCTGTCACAAGGTTGAATCACAAACTAAAGGCAGCTTTATAATGTCGCAAATAGAGATCCCGGCAAATGATGTGCCATTGTAGAGTTTTGCTGCATTGCGTTTTCTATGATAGGTTTTTAAGTAGTAAAGTTAGAGCCGCTCCCAGCACTGGGATAGTACAGGGCTTTTATTATTGAACCAAGTAGCACACTATTTCAATCCTGATTTTATTATATTTACGCGAATGTTATACAATGAAATAAAATTATATTACGGCCTTTATCGCAGTTTTTATATTACTATTGTCGCCTGACGATTATCGAAGACTGCAGTTTTTGTGGTCACGGGGCGGATTGAGGTGTTGGTCGTCCGAAAAGTCGAAGTTACAATATCTACCTACATTTTACAATTATACATGTAACTTAGTCTGCCTCGGTGGCGTAGTTGTATTGCATGTCCGGTACAATAGCGCTCTGAGGTCCTGGGTTCGAATCCCGGGTCGGGCAAAATTATATCTGGGTTTTTCTGCTCAGTATCAGCCCGGAGTCTGGAATTTGCGCCCGATATGGCGATAGGCTCGCCCCCTATCACATCATGGGACGGAACATATTTGGCGAAAAGTGGGTGCCCTAGTTGCGCCTCTGCATACCCCTTCGGGGATAAATGCGTGATGTTATGTATGTATGTACATGTAACTTATTTTCATTATCTACAACACTATCGTGTAAAAATAATTAATTTTCAACTGGTTATTGGCTGGTGGTAAGCAGTAAGCACCTTTATTCTCCTTAACAAATTCGATAAAATTAATCTCATAATATCAAACCTGACCAACGTGGCTACATAAAAAAATAACTAATTAGCTATCGATATCCTTCATAACACAATGAAAAAACAAAATTAATTAACAAAATATACTGAAAGCGTTTTCACTAAATATAAATCCACGTAACAACGGACTATAAAGCTTAATTATCATGAGTTTAACATTAAAATGGTCGTTGCATCTATTGTATGGGCGAGTATAAAGCTTGTGCTCCCGCGTTATCCGCAAGGTAGACTATAGAGTGTACACGGGCTAACTGCTCCCGCCCATTTCATGTTACAAGAGCTCTGTTGCTTTGGTGATGTGCATGAATTTGTAAGGTACGGGCTAAGCGTCTTCTGTGTTGGAATTTAATTATTCTAGTATATTGCTTTTGAGATTCTTCTAGGATGTTTTGAAATGCTCGTCAAATTTAATAACACTAGTGAATAAAGTCACGCTCTGCTAAATGTTCTATAATAAGGGTATTTAAATACGTGTCATCCTTTTTTAGTCGATTGAAGAATAACTTATACTAATATTATGAATGAATAAGTTTGTGAGTATGTATGTACGTATGTATGTATGTTTGTTCCTCTTTCACGAAAAAACTATTGAATGGATTTGAATTACACTTAACAATAATATTAGTTATACATCAGAATAATATATAGGCTATAATTTATTATGATTTTGTGTAATTTGGTCATAATATAACGATACATATTAAGTAAAAAAAAAATGCACCTCTGCCTACCTCTTTAGAGATAAACGTGTGATGTGTTTGTTTTTATGATCTCTCCAATAACTGCAAGCCAATGAATGGGCCTGCATTGCAATTATACTCAAAATAGCGAACGACCAACCAATGCTGTTAAAAATGCTATCACACTTACTATATCTCGTCATTGGAGGGAAATGTATAGTATGAAAAAACTGTGATCGTTAATGAAATCAACATAAAATATCACGCTTCTATTCCATAGGTGTAGGCAGAGACTACGATTGCCACTTTGCACGATTCGGCAATACCTCATAATTCACATAAAATTTATAATACAATTAATATTTCTATAATGCGATAAGAATCCAAACAGGGTGAAAGTGTGAGAAACAATTTACAGAAATACATACTTCAGTACAACAGATCCTAAGCCGCAAGAGCACAGCCCTAGTACATCAACATTCCATGCAGTTGATTGAATAATTTACATTGAGGCACGCGTTGGGCTTGTCGCCCAGTTATTGGCAACTATTAGCTGTTATTGTGCTACTACATGCCGTACACGTGAATATTTGAGAGGACGAAATACTGATACTACAAGTTATTGTGTGGTTATAAATAATTTTATTAATGGTTAGAGATTTTACAATATTGAAATTAAACTAATTTTCCGGATTCTATCGCGGTTTTGTGTATTTTATTTTTCTCCCGACGTTTCGAAGACTTTGCAGTCTTCATGGTCACGGGGGGGACTGAGGTGTTGTTCATCCGTAAAGTCAAAGTTACAATATTTACCTACATTTTACAATTATACAACTTTTTAAAATTTTTAGCTGTTAGTGGTCAGATCTACGCGATACATACATACGCGATACGCGATACATACATAATAGAACAAAACATTAAAAGGGTGTGTAAAGTGTAAAACAAGTGAATAACTGGGTTGATTTCTACATAAATACATTAAAATCACGCCTTTATTCCAGAAGAGGTAGACAGGGTCACCAGCTCTAAGTTACTCTATTATTATTATTATTAGCGAGTTGGCACTGCTTTCGATATCAATCAAGACTATTCGTCTTGATATAAAATTAGCGAATAATATCCAAAATGCATGGTTGTACTATAAGAATCCTGTAATATACAGTATAAGCAGTCCCATCTTACCAAACATGTAATCAACTCCACAAACAACTCACTAAATATTCCACTTAATAACAGACACGCAATTGTAAACACGACTCAATTACTAAACTCATAAATCAGCAAAAGCTGCTACATTTAACAGCCAATATACCGTCAAATCCAACCTGTAAATTAGCTTCGCAGTAACCGATATTGTCATTTCAATTATGCGCGGATTTCGGACGCGAATTAATATGTATTTGTTACAATGGCGGGGCGAGCTTGTATCAACCGGTTTGGACCGGTTAAATCCGGCCGCAAGCGGATTTGTTCTATCATGTCGTCCCCGGTTTTCGTATAAAGTCCAGCGCGTATTGGCCCGGTGCGATGTGTTACGAAATTTTATACGAAAACGAATTTAAAACGAAAAAACTTGTTTAATACTTGTTACTGGACGCTAATATTATGAAACCTGACCAATGATTGAAAAATGAAGAGTATTTTGTTATTCAAAATACGAATGACGTTTTTACAATAATATGATCCTATTAATAAAATAATTTTCCAAATCGAAACCGATGTTTCAGATATTAGCGCGTTCAAATAAAAAATTCTACCACATAAATGTATGTTTAAGGATATATTTTATTTACATATATTATGCTGTACATTAACATATTATAGCTCATTGATGCTT